>NC_045441.1:70971127-71102076 GCF_002776525.5 Piliocolobus tephrosceles | reverse complement strand
TTTGAAAAGCCATTTGTTTTGGTATTGAAAGTCTTAAAATATACACTCTTTTTGATTCAGTAGTTTCAGTTTGGAAACCCTCCTGAACTATCTCGTATACTGAAATATATTTATGCCTGCATTTGTTATTCAAAGTAGCATTTAAAATAACAAATTTAGAAATGATTCACATACTCAACAATAAGAAACTTTATTATGATATGTTTATATAATAAATATGTATTATAAAACAAATTTAATGTTTATCTTCAAGCAATAACTTACAAAAATTTCTACAGTTATTTAAAATGCAAAAGGCCGGATGGAAAGTGTTTTCATTAAATGATTTAATCTATTTAAGCCATCATCACTAAACCACCCAGACACATAAATATCTTTACACAATGCATTGTTTCAGTATGCCACAATTTCTAGTCTTTGCATTGGATTAGAATATTAGATACAATTTTATTTTTATTTATACAAATTCCCAAAAGAATGAGAGGAATTTCTTCTTCTTGGCATAGAAATTAATATATTTTTGATCACTATGTACTCAAGTTGTTAATTTCAACTTAGTGATGAAGTATCTAGGTACACATATCATAATTTATAGATAATATTAATACTTAAAGTGTGTTGAAACTATTTCACTAAATTCCTTCCATTTATTCACTCATCGAATCTGCATCTATAATAGAGATAGAGGCTATTATAATCCCCGTCTTGTCAATGAGGATACTAAGCCATAGAAAAATTAGGTAACTTAGACAGAGTCACAAAACTGGTTCCTGAAATAAATATCTATGATACATTGGAGATATTCAGCTTTCAGAGCTCATACTTCTAAAAACGTTAGTTTTTATTACTTCATGAATGATTTACTTTCAGTTATCAACATCCCCTTAAAACAGATAAATATTCTTGGATTTATTCCTGCCTTGAGTGCCAAAATTGGGACCATCAATGTATTTCCTGAATCCTGATTCTATACTTTACTCACTAGACTCTGACGAGCTATACAAGATCTCTTGCAGACTAAGACAAATCCTGCCACGTTGCACAGCTGGTACTTGAAAATGTCACTGTTGATTCGATATTTTTAGTCATTTAATTTTTGCTCTATAAGCTGGATTTCAGTTCTCCTTCATGACTGACACATATTGTTTCTGTCTTTTACTTCTGTCCACATTTTTCTTTAGGGCATTCATTAAAAGAAAAAATAGACATGTTATTTTTAATAAGATATCAGCTGCAGAAAGGAAGCAATGGGAATAAAGTAGAGTCCTTCCCTTGAAAAATATTGCTGCAGTTAACTAGCCTAAATTGAGTTAATTTTGGAAATTGTCTGCCCCAGAATTAAAACAATGCAAACCCTACATTTGAATTCTAAATACAATATGGAATAAAAGTATTATAACTAAACAGAGCCACACAGGAAAGTGTAAAGAAATTCTCAAAATAAGTCTTACAAGAGAATGGTCTATTTTTCAACAAATAACAGGCACTCTGTGTCAAAGTCATAGCTGAGAGTTTTACTTGTGGGAATATAAGATAGTTTGTGTAGAAAAGGGCACAATTTGGACTTTGATATCAATTTTATTGGAGAAAAAAATCAGTAATTACAATTCTATAATCAAATTTAATATGCATCATACTATAAAACAAGATACTTCATAAATAACTATGATAAGGATGAGATAAACTAAATAAAATTTTTGTCCTCTTGAACTGAGTCTTATGTTTTTATTCAATGAATATTTACAAATGAATTGTTTGGTAGAAATGACTTAACAACAATCAGTACGTTTTTAGAAGGTATTTATAACAGCCAGAAATAATTACTACTTTTGGCTAATCATGGTCATTTTTATATGTAACCTTTAACTATTTTTTAGATAGTAAAGTAATAAATTCTTTTTGTAAATAAATCAAACATGTATTAACATAGGATATAAAACTTGTTAGTATCTTAAGACCAAAATAAACCCACTTTTATACTATTATTTGTATATGTGTTTATTTCCATATGTAATATAAATGTAAAGACATTTGTTTTATAAGGATATCGCAGATACTGAATTAAAAGTTTACATTTATTATCTATTTTAACTTTCGGAAGAACCAAAAAACCCTATGAGTTTGGAAATATTACTTTCCACATTTTACAAACACATATATGGAATTATTAATTTTTTAAAAGAGAATGAGAGGTTATTAAAACTTTAGTTCATGCCGGGCGTGGTAGTTCACACCTATAATCCCAGCACTTTGTGAGGCCAAGGCGGGTGGATCACCTGAGGTTAGGAGTTCGCGATCAGTCTGGCCAGCATGGTGAAACCCCGTCTCTACTAAAAACACAAAAATTAGCTAGGCGTGGTGGCAGGTGCCTGTAATCCCAGCTACTCGGGAGTCTGAGGCAGGAGAATCTCTTGAACCTGGGAGGAGGAGGTTGAAGTGAGACCCGATCGTGCCACTGCACTCCAGCCTGGGCGACAGAGGGAGACTTCATTTCAAAAACAAAACAAAACAAAACAAAACTTTAGTTTATACAGCAAGGCAACCGGAGTTTCAATAGTGTTTCCACTAATTACTAAATGTATGATCCTGGCAAATTACCTAATCCGTTTTTACCTCAGTTTCTTCTTCTGTGAAATGAGAGTAATAATAGTACCTACCTTACAGACATACATGAAGATTAAATATTTCAATGAATTTAAAATGATTAGAAGGTTGCCTGAAACACAGAAAAGGCTCCATAAATGTTAATAAACATTTCATTTATCTATTGATATCTATTGGTTCCTCAGTGTTATCTATTTCTTTGTGAGTATATACAGAGCTATCCCATCTTTCTTTTTTGTTTTTGTGTTTTTTTGTTTTCTTTTGTTTTTTTGAGACGGAGTCCCCCTCTGTCGCCCAGGCTGGAGTGCAGTGGTGGACCCCGGCTCACTGTCAGCTCCGCCTCCCGCAATTCTCCTGCCTCAGCCCCCCGAGTAGCTGGGACTACAAGCGCCCACCACCACGCCTGGCTAATTTTTCTGTATTTTTAGTAGAGACGGGGTTTCACCGTGTCAGCCAGGGTGGTCTCGATCTCCTGACCTCGTGATCTGCCTGCCTCGGCCTCCCAAAGTGCTGAGATTATGGGTGTGACCCATGGCGCCTGGCCTATCCCATCTTTCAAAAAAGTTGTATAGTATCTGTTTTTATTTTCTCCATCCCCTTCTGTTTGACTTTTTAGTTTTTTTTAAATTACAAACTGATACAGTATTATAACTAAACAGAGCCACACAGGAAAGTGTAAAGAAATTCTCAAAATAAGTCTTACAATTGTGGGGGTGTGTGTAAATATATATAGTTTTACAGTTGAATAAATAAACATAGTTTTACAGTTGAGTAAATATATATGGTTTTACAGTTGTATACATTTTTCAAGTGTAATTTCTGAATCAACAACCATGAATATTTAAAACGTGTAGATAATGTTTGGTACCCGCTGAAACACTGACACCAACTTACGTTACTTCCTGTAGGTAATGTTAATTTCCTCATGTGCTCACTGTTACTAGATTTATTCATTTGTTTGTCCACTAATTCAACAAAATTTATTTGCCAGTTATTATGTTTCAAATAGTTTGTTAAGAACTAGAGACACCTTGTCCCTGTTCATGGAACTCACAGTCTTTGGAGAAGACTGATTTTAAATATCTAATTGAACATCGGAGCGATGTCCAAATGAAATGATGTCAGTTTTCCATAACAGATTGAAAAGATAGATCATGAAACAAAGCAGCATGTTCAGAACAAGTAAGAATAAGTCACTTAATACATTTAAAAAATGAAATTATTTAATAAATATAATTTTTATAAATAAATAAATATATTTATTATATACATTTATAGGAAGAATTTGAGAACTGAAGTCTCAAAGATGGGCTAAGAAGTTGATAGATGGGGTCATCCATCATCTTTTTCTAGTCAAGATAACAAATTATCTGAAACATTTCAGTGATTTTTATTATACTGATATACTGAGCAGATAAAAATGAAAATTAAATGGTTATCAAGCATAATGAGATAAAAGAAAAATTTGTTGCATCTTTTAAATTTTTAAAAACTGGTTTATAATTTGTGATTTTCATTTTATACTTCAGTCTTCATCATAACCATTAGCAAGGAGTAAATGATAGCTCATAATGTAGCTGCTGGACTTACAGTGTGCAGCAGGGAGTTGAGGTGGAAACTAGATGTTCCGGTATTTTGCAATGAGGTATCTGAATATGTGTTTCCATTTATATTCAGTAAGTACCTTATCACAGAGAACATTGTGTCTCCCAGCTCCCACTCCTCCCAAAAGTCGCTTAATCTAATTATATATTCTCAAAGTCTACCCTTTTAAATCACACCGAAACCAAGCTAGATCCCATGGTGATTTCTCTTTAACCTCAGTAATTATACACTTTCATTGCCCTCTGACTCCTGCAAGATCCAGGGCAGTTCAGTGTGAAAATGAGTCTCATTAATTCCCATTTCTGCAATTCAGTCCAAAAACTGTAGGGTGGGAACATTTTTTTCCCACTCTTAACTAAAGCAAATGGTACAGAAGTTGTGATCTATTTAATCATTTAGACGATCTACTATTGCCAAAATAAATCAATTAGAGAAACATTCATCAATTGTATTCAGCACCACCACCTAATCTTGCGACAGTTCCCAGTCATAGAGATTCTTCTATTCCCTCTGGCTGGGTAGCAGAAAAATCTCAAAACTTAGGAGTATGGTTACTCAGTCCTTGTTTTAGTCCTATCCAATACTGCACTGAACATTGTGTTTAGAATAAAGTACCTAAGCTACTCTTGCCAAAGAAATGTGTAATGATGTTACAAATGAAGTGTTAAATTTGATTCACTGCATTTTATCTATCAGTGCTATGCAGTAGAAATATATAACCTGAGCTGCCACATAATATAATTTTTTATTTTCTAGTAGTCACATTAAAAATAGTAAAAGGAAAAAGGGGAACTTAATTTTAATAATATATTTTATTTAAATCAATATATCCAAAACACTAACATTTCAACATATAATCAATATAAAAATTGTTAATGACATAGTTAACAATTTTTACATAAACTATTTGAAATATGATGCATATTTTACACTTACAGCACATGTCAATTCAGACTTGCCACATTTTAAGTACTCAATAGCCACATGTGGCCAATAGCTGCCATGTTATATTGTGTGTGTGTGTGTGTGTGTGTGTATAACTTTCAATTCTCTCTGTAATAGGATGGAATAAATTTTTAAAATTAAAAAGAGCAATAGTTAACATTTTTATGGCAGTTAATAGTTTGCTAAGCACTCTAATACACAGAATTGTAGTTGACTTGCAAATCAGACCCATTTTCTTCTGCTATATCAAAGCAATTCCTAAAGTAGAAAGCATGACACATGTAAGAGAGAGAAAATAAAAGTTTACTTAGAACTAAACTCATAGTAGCAATTTTTACTTTCAAAGTTGAGGCCACAAAAGCAAAAATAAATACATGGGACTACATCAAACTGAAAAGCTTCTTCATAGCAAAAGAAACAATAAAATGAAACAGTAGCCTATGGATTGGCAAAAATATTTACAAACCATATATCTGATGACAGGTTAATATCTGACATGTGTAAATAACTCATATAACTCAAGAGTAGAAGAACAATCTGATTAAAAAGTGGGTGAGAGACCTGAATAGGAATTTCTCCAAAGAAAACATAAAGATCACCAAAAGGTATAGGAAAATGTATTCCACATTGTTAATCATCAGGGAAATGTGAATCCAAACCACTATGAGATACCATCTCACACCTGTTAAAATAACTATTGACAGAAAGTCAAAAGGAAGCAAATGTTGGCAACGATGTAGAGAAAAGGGAACTCTTGCACATTGTTAGTGGGAACGTAGATTGATACAGCCATGAGGCAAAAACAGTATGGAGGTTTCTAAAGTAATTAAAAATAGAACTACAATATGACCCATTAATCCCTCTGTGCTCCAAAGGAAATGAAGTTACTATCTAATAAATATATCTGCACTCTCATGTTCATTACAACATTATTCACAATAGCCAAAATATGGAAATAATCTGTGTCTATAAGTGGACAAATGAATAAAGAAATAATATGGAATATTATTTGGCCTTAAAAAATAATGAGAGCTTGCCATTTGCTACAACATGTATGAGGCTGGAGGATATTATGCTAAGTGAAATAAGCCAGACACAGAAAAAAAATATTGCAGAATCTTACTTATATATATAATCTGGAAAAAATCAAATATACAGACATAGAGAACTAAACAGTGGTTACTGGTGGTAGGGGTGGAGAGAAAATGGGGAGGTAGAACAGAGGATACAAAGTGGCAGATATAGGGCACTGTGGCTCATGCCTATAATCCCAGCACTTTGCTCCCAAGAGGCTAAGATAGGAGGATCACTTGAGCCCAGGAATTTGAAACTAGGCTGGGCAATGAGGCTAGACCTTCCTCTCTACAAAACATAAAACATTAGCCAGGTGTGGTAGCACATGCCTGTGGTCCCAGCTACATGGGAGACTGAGGCAGAAGAATTGCTTGAGGCCAGGAGGTTGAGCCTTCAGTGAGCATGACCACACCATTAAATTCCAGCCTGGGTGACAGAACAAGGTCCTGTCTCAAACAAACAAACAATGTTAAAAAGTAACAGATATGTAGGATAAACAAGTCTAGAGATCTAATGTACAATATGAGGTCTATAGGCAATAAAATTGGACAGAATTTGAGATTCCTGCTAAAAAAGTAGATTTTAGCTGCTCTTGTCGCAAAAAAAAAAAAAAAAAAAAACTAAATGAGTAACTATGAGAAATGATGAATATGTTAATTTGCTACACTATCATAGCCTTTTTTATCTTTATGTATGCCATAATATCATGTTGTATGCCTTAAATGTACACACTCAGTTTTTTAAAGTAAGTTACATAATGCACATTAGAAGGTGCATAAAGGTTAAAAAATCTTTATACCAAGTCCACCCCTTAGGAAATCTTATTAGGGAGACATAAAAATAAAATCTCAAGTAGATGCTTCTTTGTTCGGTGAGGTTGCATTAGTTCATTCTCACGCTGCTAATAAAGACATTCCCGAAACTAGGTAATTTTTAAAGGAAAGATAATTAATTGACTCACAGGTCAGCATGGCTGGGAAGGCCTCAGGAAACTTACAATCATGGCAGAAGGGAAAGCAAACCCATCCTTCTTCACATGGCAGCAGAAAGGACAAGTGCCAAGCAAAAGGGGAAAAAGCCCCTTATAAAACCATCAACTCTCATGACAACTCACTCATTATCAGAGAAAAGCATGTGGATAACTGCCACCGTGATTAAATTATCTCCCACTGGGTTCATCCCGGGACATGTGGAGGCTATAGGAACTGCAATTCAAGGTGAAATTTGAATGAGGAAACAGCCAAACCGTATCAGAAGCATAGGAAGAAGTTCGAGATCACACAAATAGACTCAGCTAAATCTGGAGGATGGAGTTAGAGAGCGATGGCTTTGTTCCACATCAGAATGTGTATTTGTGGTCAGTTGACTTGGTTGAGGTAGGGTTTAAGAGAACTGCTCAGTAGAAGGGATGGGGATAATGACATGGCCACAGGGTAAATTTCATTTTGGCAAAATTACCCAAGGGGATTCTCAGAACCAGCCCTCTTAGCCTCCTCTCCTTGACCTTACTTATAAAAGTAAATTTTTCCACCACTCTTACAGGAAATAAGTCCTTTTTATAAAATTTTAATTTCAACCAATATTAGAATGTCTCTATATACTACTTGCCACATTTCTTTCTGCCTCTATCCTCACCTATTTTTCTGGCCTTTTTAAAAAAATCTTTTTCTGTAGTCAGAACTGTAGAGTTAATATGCTTCACCAATTTGCCCACTACTGTGCTGTTTACAATATTAATTTATAGTCTATCACATGAACTGTTCTAAGGATGGTTTTGTTGTTTTGAGTATCCAACTTAAAAGCAGTTATTCATGTGGGCAGAAATAAAATATTTTTATAAAAAACTGTAACTGAGTTGTTGTCATCACTTTTATAAATTTGTGTTCAGAATAAATCAGTTTTAGCAGTAGGGAACAGCATCTCAGCTATGAAACTAACTAGTCTTATAGAAGCCTCGCTGATATTTCTTACTTCATCTCTTCACTTTATTTAATGTCTTGCTTTTTATTATAATATTACTTCTTTTTATGTAGACAGGGTCTCGCTATGTTGCCCAGACTGGACTCAAATTCCTGGGATCAAGTGATCCAATCTTCCTTCCTTAGTCTCTCAAGTAGCTGGGACTGCACACAAGCACCACCACACCCAGCTGTTACCACTTCCTTCAGCTCTGCTCTTAACATCAAAACGACAGAGAAGCAGTGGTCTAGTTAAAACAAACAAACAAACAGTTGTTTGCTATTGCTGTTTCCCCAGGCTGGGTACCCAGTCCCACTTTCTCTGGGACAACCTAACAATCTTAAGACAGGTCTTTAAAACCAGTCAATATCCCAGCACTTTGGGAGGCTGAGGCAGGCAGATCACGAGGTCAGGAGATCGAGACCATCTTGGCTAACACGGTGAAACCCCGTCTCTACTAAAAATAGAAAAAAACTAGCCGGGCGCTGTGGTGGGCGCTTGTAGTCCCAGATACTCCGGAGGCTGAGGCAGGAGAATGGCGTGAATCCGGGAGGCGGAGCTTGCAGTGAACCGAGATCGCGTCACTGCACTCCAGCCTGGGCGACAGAGCAAGACTCCGTCTCAATAAACAACACAACACAACACAACACAACACAACACAAAACAAAACAGGCAATGCTAGCAAACTCTGTGAAGAAACAGGTAGATTTCAGATTGATCTTGCTGGGTTTTATTGCACAGTAAGGCTGGTTGGGAATTTAAGACTTCCTCCTAATACTTTATTTTGGAAGGTGAAGGTATGACAGCACTATAATTCACCTTGGATATTGCTCCGTCCCTTGAGAAACTATGCTAATTGTATGAAAAACACAGCTGTTGACAAAGAAACACAAACTGACTCTATGGGTTTAGGAGATAATTTGAAGTTAGAGCATCAGTCTTCAAGGTATAGGCTACATTGTCCAGGGAAAGTGTAAGGCAATTCCTCAGGGGAAACAAAAGAACATCAGAACTTGGATTTTTAAAACTCTAAAATTAGAACAAAATTAGAGTTTAGATTTAACACATAGGGAGACATATGTATATAATAGTATACATAAATATATGTGTATATATTTATAAACAAATATGCATATTTTAAGAAACGGGCTCAAAATTTTTTAACTGATGGGATTCATAAAAATGTCTTAATTTTCTAACATTTACAAGATTGGTAAAATTCAAGGCCAGTCCAATGAGACAGGCACAATGTACCCAAATTTTCAAAGCTGTGAAGAAGTGAATGAAAATATCCTTTTAGGACTACTTAGGCCCAGTGTGGGCTGGAGATTTTTCTCAAACATAAGTAATTGAATTAAGACAAAAGCTTTATTTGGCCATTTGTTATTTTCCCATAAACATATAACTGAGTTGTCTAAATCATTAGCAATTTTTTTGTCTTTATAAAATTAAGTCAACACACAACTTGGAGCAATATTTAAAGAAACAAAAAGAGCCAAAGATAAGTTAAGCAATCTAGTCTCAATAAAGTCAACTATCAATCTTTGGCGCATTAAAGTTTGCTTTTCTTTCTTCACGGGGAAAACCTTCACTTTTTCTTGCTTCTAAGCTGTTAATCTGCTCTAGACCTTTAAATTCCTCTGTTTCCTAAGGAGCATTTTATTTCTCATTTTAAGAAGTTCTTATAATTTCTTTACCTTCCTGTATTAAAGAAAAGTCACTGATGGTCTAATTTGGGTGAGCTAGTATTTCCATCAAAAAGCATTTCATCTCCTTTGGGCGTGCTATTTTTCTATTATCTAGGGGACTGAAGGGACACCTTATCACCTTTTCAAGAAATAGATTCCATGATCCTCCTTCTTCAAGATCCATAAATTGGAAAAGGTACTTGGCTCAAATCACCTGAAATTGTGAAAAACTATTTTAATTTGTGATATAATTCTAGTCCTGAAAAAAATCTTAAGCCAAAAAAAGGCTGTCTAGTTTTTATTTTCATTAAAACAAATGTATATATGTGGTATACAAAGACTTAGGATGAAATTGTTTGGTTTGATTGTTTTTAAGTATTATGAAGTGGAATCATACTATGTATATCCTTTTACAGGGTGATCTTTTTCAGTGAGCCATTAGGTTTCTAATATTCACTCTTGTTACTATGTGAAGCAGCTGATCATTGTTTCACTGCTGTATAGTATTTCATTGTGTCAGTGTACCACAATTTGTTTAGCTGTTATTTCATTCTGTCAGTTTATTTAGCTATTCTTCCTTTCAACAGATATTTTTATTTGTAGGTAATTTGTTTGTTTTGCTCTTAATAGCAAAGCTATCATGAACATTCCTGCTGCTGCACTTTGTTAACACATGTAATGACCTTAGTAGGCAGTAGATTTCAAATCTTTAGGCCACAATCGACAGTGAGGTACACATTTTAACACAGGTAACAGACACAGGCACACATACAAATAAAACTGAAACAAATTCCTTTAATCTTTACCTATTTAAATGGCACTCAACCATTTTCTATTTCCATATTTTGCTTTATTACATGTATTAGTTATATGTATTGTTTTGTAGTCTATATTGTATTATTTAATTTTTTTAAATGCTTGTAAGATCATTGAACCTGAGATTCATAGTTTAAAAATGCAGCTTTCTATCAATTATACACCTGATAGAAAAATGCTGTTTCAAATATTTACTTTCTCAATTTTATAAGACAATAACAATTATTTTCAAAATATGATTGAGTCGAATCAAATTTCAACTACTACCATAAAACAATTCATGCCTCTCCACATTCCACCAATAGTTTTATCAGACTTTTAGTTTTTTAAAAAAATCAATGCAAATCACAAAAAACTACATCTAGTTGTCATTTTTATTTTAATCCCTCTGATTAATAATAAGTTGAACATCATTTCCTCTTATTCAAAATACTATTTGAGTTTTTAATGTGATTTCTAGTAGTGTTATTTACATATTGGTTTGTAAGAAAATTTGTTATACCACTGATGCTAATTCAATTCTATTTAATTATAGTGTCCAGTGTCTTATCTCACTTTAGGCTTGCCTTTCATATTACATATTGTGTCTTTTAATGAAAATGCAATTTTCAGATTACCTGTATTTCTTTTCTTTTCTTTTTTTTTTTTTTTTTTTTGAGATGGAGTCTTGCTCTGTCACCTGTCACAAGGCTGGAGTGCAGTGGCACAATGACAGCTAACTAAATCCTCCACTTCCCAAGCTAAAGTGTATCTCCTTTCTCGCTTCCCAAGTAGCTGGGACAACAGGCTTGCACCACCATGCCTGGCTAATACTTTTGGTATTTTTTGTAGAGACAGGGTTTCACCATGTTGCCCATGCTGGTCTCAAACTCCTGGACTCAAGTGATCCTCCCTCCTGGGCCTCCCAAAGTGCAGGAATTATGGGCATGAGCCACCATGCCCAGCCTGGATATTCTTTTGACTAGTGCTGCTGATTTTCCTTACGTGGTTGCAGATCCTTGGTTCTTCATTTATATTAAAACAAAAGACCCAGGCATCTATTTTGCATTTCTTATGCTTTTGGGTTAGTATGTATATTCACAACTGGATCTCTCTCGAGGGGATATTCTCACTACGATTTATATATTAGGTAAGATGAGGCTTTCTTAATAACAAGCTTCACTTCGGGGTGAACAGGCCTGGAATTCTCTGTCAGGGTACAAGCCCAAACCTGTGTTTGTATGTGTGTATCAGGGTGCACAGAGGAGTGAGTTTGGCCTCACTAACTTCTGAAAATGTCATATATAGAAGGTTTTCTTACTCCAAACCTTCACTAAATCAGTGCCCCTAAGCCCAGAATCTCTTTGAAATTTTGCTGGGCAAATTGCTCCAAGACTTTTCTGCAGATTCCTTAATAAATGCTATTATCTCTTCACCTCTCTCATTTTCAACCCATACATTAACACTTCCTATCTTCAAGAAAATTTAGAAATCTTTTATTCTGTTGTAAGTTTCCTCTGTTTTTCTGCCGTGGTCTTATTATCTTATTTCTTATACTTTTAATTTCTAGTACAGTTTTAACTCTAGAAGGACATGAAACAAATCCATAAACCTAATCTTTCATCTTGAACTAGATGACACATGAATCATGTAGTTTTAACCCTTCCTCAGTGGTTGGTTAGTACGCAGTTGTGTTAGCTTGAAATATGGGAAGGAATGAAAAGGAAAATCTCATGGGAGATCCATTTCTTCATTCAGCAAATACTGAGCATCTTAGAGAAAACCTGGTTGAGAAAGAACGGCCAGATTATAAAAAGAAACAGGAGAAAGCAAAGTCAGTTATGTCAAGGCAGGGGTAGTTTCAGGAGTTACTAATGGTTAAAGCTATCTATTGCTGTAAAATATTTTATAAGCAGGGAAAGGACCCTAACGTGATTTTCTTCCTGGTGTTTTAATCTGAGGGATGTCACTAGTCTGCAGGGATCCAAGCTTGTCCAGATTTACAATCCACTACCTCTTCTCTGTCAACTCAAATTTAATCTTTATCAATATGATGCTACAGTTCTAGTTTTGCCTTAGAACTTTTAAAAAAGACTATCTGAACCCTTTCAAATTGAAAGTATTTGTTTACGATTGTATGTCCAAATACTTCTAATCTGTATTTCACATATTTAGTTGCACTTGCTTTAAAATGCTTGCGCTATAAACTATTTCTTTGATTTAAACTCAATCATTCAATAACACAACACACTTTACAACTGATTTCACTGTACTATAAGGCGTAAAAAGAAGGATAAGAACTGGCTTCTTCTAAATAAGATTTTATAACAATACAGTAAAGAAATTACCCTAATGCTATTTAGACTTCTACTGAACTGGACATAATAGAATATAATTTTCTTCTAAATCTTAACTATAAATCCCTGAATATTCCCAGTAATCAGCTCAGGCCAAGATACAGAAATGCTAAGAACATTTATCTCATAAATTTGAGCTTCAAAGGGTTATCATGAACTCTTTCACTGTCAGAGAAGTATCCAAGCAAAGGTCAGGCTCTCATTAAAGCTTATCTGAAGCCAGAGTTATATGTTATGGTTTATTGCCTCAAGTACCAATTAACACAGAATTAAAGAAATGAAAAACCAGTGATTCATACCTTTGCAGGCGAATCTTCATACTTCAGCATAATTTTAAAATATTAATTGTCATTTTAGTCATGCAGTATTTTATTAGGCACTTAACTCTGTAGGTTTTATCAAAAGATATATAACATTCATTTTTAACAAAATGCAGAGGAGATTTGGGGAACATTTACTCAAAAGCTAATAAAGTAAAATCTTAGAGGTATTTTCTAACCAGTGACTTAAACGTGGACATCAATTATTAATGAAGTTGAAATGCTTAATAATAGGGGACTGGAAAGACGCTATAAAGAATTGCTGAAATATCACCATGATATCAAGGGCGATTGTCTTCTTAGGAGGCATACAAAAAACAATAAAAAGCATAATTGCACACTATAACATTAATGAATTTTGCTTACAAGCCTATTGATTGGGAGAGGAGAAAGAGGATACTTAAGAATCAGGGGAGGGATCACAGAAGCATGCATTCCCCATTTCATCACTATATTTTATGTAACTTGGAAGCAATCTTACCCTTCCTGTAGATAAATGCTAACCCAGTAACACTGATAATCTCCTTCAAATACCTGCAGGCACATTTTGCATGTACAATTGGCTGCTGAACAAAGCAAGGGTTGCGCACCCACCCCCACACAATTGGAATCTGAATATAAGTTTAGACTGTTTCCAAAAGCTTCACTGGTAACAGCCTACTGTCGACCAGAAGTCTTACTAATAACATAAACAGCTTATTAACATGTTTTGTATATTATATATATTAGATACTGCATTTCTACAGAAAAGGTAGAAAAATGTTCTTAAGAAAATCATAAGAGAAAATACATTTACTAAGTGAAAGTGGATACTCATAAAGGTTTTATCCTCATCATCTTCACATTGAGTAAGCTGAGGAGGAGGAAGCAGAGAAGTCGGTCTTGCTGTCTCAGGGGTGGCAGAGGTAAAAGTAAATCCACATATAAGTGAATCTATGTGGTTCAAACCTGTGTTGTTGAAGGATGAACTGTATATTCATTTCATGATAAGCAAATGCTTCATCCTACCAAGAGCCCTAAGCCACTACAGTCAAGTGGGCTAAACTCATGCTTTTGCTCCTAGAGCTCTCTAAACTTTGCATCCTACTTAGATCATCATCTGTGATGTCTGCCTCTAGGAAATGAAAGCTGTCCTTCCAAATGCTTAACAACATTGTATCAATTGGGTCTGGAGAAGACCTCAAAGATAAAATTAAAAAATAGTAATAATTCCCTGTGAACAGTAAGCAAACAAGGCTTTAGGATGAAAAATATCCTTGATAAATTGAGTCTTCTTAGGATGTGCATAGATACAGATGGGTTCCTATGTTATTACTGTCATTTAAAGACAGGTGAAGTTGTAAGACATTTTGTGACTGAGACACTCTTGTCCATTTTTGGAAATCGAGCCTTGTAAAGACTTTTACATTGGCACTAGCTTAAAATCTATTGTACACTTTCTGTCTCAATAGCAGCAGATGATTAAAAGTTGATGTCTTCTGTCCATTACTTTATTCAAAGGACACATTTTGTTACAATAATTTTTTTGCTTTTGTGATTGTACTGGTTAGCTGTTTCTTACTGTAGATCTCATCTTATTATCTTTTTTGCAAGCAAATACAATGAATGAATCCTGGAATAAAATGGCATAAATAAAGTTACCCCAAAAGTATCAAATATCTCTTCTGTAAGGATTAACAATCTCATTTCCTCAGTGTTTGGACTACACATTTTGTCTGAACACCTAGAGGTTCATGCTGTTATTTCACTTCCTCTGTAAAAATGTACAAATATATCAAACTATTCTAAATATAAATATAAGTATAAATATATTAATATACATCAGAATATATATCAATATATCATCAAACATGTTAAATTATAGTGCTTGTAATCAATAAGATATATATGTAATAAATTTACCTCTAAATTTTCTAAGAGTATATCTTCGTACTTTGAAAAGGTTGATTTGTGTCAAATAACTTCTCCAGATTCAAGATGAGTGAAACCGCACTGCAACTTTAACAGAAAACTATGGTGTAAATACAAATATGGTGAAGAACACTACAATTTTATCCAAAAGTCTTTATCAAGTTGGTATTGGTATTCAAGTTCTGCATATCAGTTCTGCATCCAATAATCTCATTTTCTTCACTGTTTTCATCTGTAAAGCAGGAATATGAGATTGCCAACATAGCAGAAATATTATAATTAAGTGAAGATTTTTAAGAAGATAAAGAGTGATACTAGTAATGACAAGAATGATAATGATAATGGTTTGTTCTATTGTCATTGCCTAGACAGGCTCCTGTCTAAAAATGTTTTCTTGTTGTTGTGATTGTTGCTATTTTTCATGTTAATTTCTTGACAGAAAAAATAATGGCAGAACATACTAATAGGTTTGATTGAATTAATCTAAAAATGAAAAACATTGCCATCAATGATTCCTCCTACTTTGATGCTATGCTAATTTCCAGGATACTATCCACCCCTTCTCTCCAATTTCCCATTTGAAAATCCCTGATATCTAACCAGTTTTATCTCCTTTATCCTTACTCTCACAAAATTTGTTGTTGAATCTCTTTAAAATCTGTGATGCCTTGGGTTTCTAATTATCCTATTTCATAGTACTGTTCTTTGGATTTATTAGCACCTGCATCTGTGAAAAATGCTACCACACTCCCTTTACCTGCCACTGTTTCCTCAGTCAGTCCCTCTTCCTAAGCCAAATCAACTTCTAGTTTTCCTCTATTCCCATTGCTAAACACTGCTAGGCAAATTGTTCAAAAGTACTGATTGGCTGTGTTACAAATTTAGGTTTTCTAGACTTACTTGTGTCTTTGGAGTTGTTTGACAGTAATTATTTGGCTCATTTCTTTTTTTTTTTTAATAATAATTTTTTTTTTTTTTTTTTTTAAGACAGAGTTTCACTATTATCGGCCGGGCTAGAGTGAAGTGGTTCAACCTCCACTCTGCAACCTCCGCCTCCCAGGTTCAAGTGATTCTCCTGCCTCAGCCTTCCGAGTAGCTGGAATTACAGGCACACACCACTAAGCCCTGCTAATTTTTGTATTTTTAGTAAAGACAGGGTTTTGCCATGTTGGCCAGACTGGTCTCAAACTCCTGACCTCAAATGATCCACCTGCCTCAGCCTCTCAAAGTACTGGGATTACAGGTGTGAGCCACCACGCCCAGCTGGCTCATTGCTATTAGACATCACATACATTCGGCATAGAGGTTATTCCAAGCTTCTACCATTCTCTTAAGCCCCCTTTCACACAGACCAACATATTTCCTTGAATTAATTGACCTAGTTTCTCATGAAGATGGAGGCAACCGAATAAAAACACTCCAATTTACTCCTTTCCCACTTTCAAAAAAAGTTCTTAGATTCCTCTGTACTGCTTTGAGTTGGACATAGCATCCTCTTTCAAGTGTCAGCCTGTCAATGATGTTCATTATGACAGTCATTTCTTCATTCTATTTTCTTGGCCTGTCATTTTCCCTGTTCTTGTGTCTCTAACTTCTCACTGACTTCATTCTCTTAGCCACAAAAAAAAAAAAAAAAAAAAAAAAAAAAAATCTAAAATAGACATTAGCTCAACCCTGTCTCCCATGAAGTTACTGAATTCTCCTCTTTTTACTGCATTAAAATTTTGGGGGTCGTCTATAGAGACTGTGTCACTATTTTTTTTTTTTTGGTGACAGTTTTGCTCTTGTCACCCAGGCTGGAGTGTAATGGTGCAATCTTGGCTCACTGTAACCTCCGCCTCTCGGGTTCAAGCAATTCTCCTGCCTCAGTCTCGCAAGTAGCTGGGATTACAGGTGCCTGCCACCGTGCCTGGATAATTTTTGTATTTTTAGTAGAGATGGGGTTTCAGCATGTTGGTTAGGCTGGTCTCAAACTCCTGACCTCAGATGATCCACCCACCTCCGCCTCCCAAATTGCTGAGTTTACAGGCCTGAGCCACCATGCCAAGCTGAGATTGTGTCACTTTTAACAGTAGCTCATTATCCACTTCAGTCTCTTTTCTCTCTCTCAGGGCTCATTCATTTTTCCCCATAGATTCAGTTACAAAATATATAAACGGCTTTAATCTCTTGAAGGCGTAAATATAAATTACAATACTCTACTTACTATCTTTATTAGAAGTGCTGTGAGTATATGCAATTTATAGTGTAACAAAGTACAATTTTGTTGCTCTTTCTTGAATTTGCCTCTTGAATACAATTTTGTTAGCCACTGTTTTGAATTAGGTGTTTTTTTTTTTAATTTGGACCCTCAAAATGTAGAACTCCTAAAGACCCTTCAAGATCTAACTCTGTCACTTATTCACTATTCAATTAATTCATTATTACATTTCATTACTCAACTACTCAGTCCTCATATTGAACTCTTAACAGGAATATAAGGTAACATTAGAAACATAGTAGTAAATCAAATAGATACATTTCCCTGGCTTTGCAGAGATTTGGTGAAGTCTTCCTTAAATTTTAAATGAATGAATTCGTCTTTCCTTAAGATCTTCATGAAATGCTGTGCAGGTACATAATGTAGCAGTTATCACTTTATTTTTATTTATATGATTATTTTAATGGCTTCCATAGATCAGCCAGGCTCTTTTCAAAAAAAGTTTTGTATAGGTGTCTCTGAACAGGTGTGTAGGTATTGTCTCTTTTATTTTTTCTCTAGTAGATTGAATCTCATAATTATTTCATTAATATTTGTTGTTCCCTGAGTAAAGTCAATGTGGAGTCTGAGGGGGCAAGGTAAAATTATGGATCCAAATGTTTAAGTATATGTGCTCTGAGGAATTATATCTCCATAGGTTAGTTACCTTTGTAAAGAGTTGCCTTTTTCTGAATTTGAAAAATCTGTTTCATAATTCTGTTCAATATATATGGAGCGGTAAATAGAAAAGTAAAACAGTCAAATAACTTTCTTTTACTTAGGGTTACTAAATTACAAATTTTTGGTCAAAATATTGTGGACAACAAACTATACATCCCTTAACTCAATTCCCTAAAAGTATCTCAATATTTTTACTTTTGGGTACAGTCTGAGAAAAAAAAAAAAATGGAACTACATTTGGTTTAACTCTAGAGTATAATAAAAAGAATTAGTTTTGGGCTATAGAGACACAACCACAACTAATAAATTGCATTAGAATACAGCATTAAAGAGAAAGTTCTTATTGGGGCATATTTAACATTGTAATTTAGAGAGAAGAGTCAGAGACAAAGACAATGATAGACCTTGCAGTCATAGTTATTGAAAATAAATGTCAATAAAATACACCTATTACATTGAAAGATGTTGAGCCTATCTGTAACTTAGACTTCCCATCTTTGATATGGTAGATGCAACTCACCCAATTGCAGGTTCATTAATATAACACTTCATGATAGTTAATAAAATATTCATTAAATGTTTTAATGATTTTAATCAATCTTCTCTGCTTTTTACTCTTTTCTATGAGAATTAAGCAAAAGCAAGACTATACTGTAACACTTTCCTGGAAACTTTCTTCAAATTGCTCATACCCAAATAGCAAAATTTTTCAAATCAAAATATAGTCAAATCCTACATTATTAAGCTATTAAGTTATTGAATTATATCTATCACATCTCAATTGAGTAAATATCCATGTTTTGCAATCAAATTGTTCTATACCAAACAGACACAGATATAGCTATATAATCTGCTTATATGACTATGCTGGCATGTATTTAATAGCCTTTGGAGAAAAAAATGTAAAACTGAATGATTTTAAAATAGGATGATTTTGCACTTTATTTATTTATTTATTTATTGGAGATGGAGTTTCACTCTTGTTGCCCAGGCTGGAGTGCAATGGTATGATCTTGGCTCACCACAACCTCCAGGTCACCACGCCCAGCTAATTTCATATTTTAAGTAGAGGCAGGGTTTCTCCATGTTGGTCAGGCTGGTCTGGAACTCCCGACCACAGATGATACGCCTGCCTCAGCCTCCCAACGTGTTGGGATTACAGGCATTAGCCACCAAGACTGACCTCATTAAAAATTTTTGTAGAAGTTGTGTTTCCTTTGCAAACAATCCCTAAAGTCACAGCAAGCAAAAGGAATATGAGTGGTAGTAAATGTATAATCAAGGGATGATGCTAGGTACTTGTAGCATAAATAGATTGTATTATATCTAGTGGAACCATCTCAGTTTTCTTTGCTGAATCCTAAGTTAGAACATTATTTTCCTCTGTCTACATGAAAAAGTAGTAGAAAAAATATGCAAAGAAAGGAGAAGGAGAGGAAATAAAACAAAGAGGAGAAGAGGAAGGACAAGTGCTTCTTCCTTATAGCAGATCTGTAAGACTTTATAGCCTCTTGAGTCTTTTTTTTTTTTTTTGTCTAATTTTTAAATTTTCTTTACCTTCTCATCACATTCTGAGTCTCTTCATATTCTTTCTTTCTTTCTTCTTTCCTTCCCTCCTTTTCTTCCTTCTCTCTCTCTCTCTTTCTTTCTTTCTTTCTTTCTTCCTTCCTTCCTTCCTTCCTTCCTTTCTTTCTTTCTTTCTTTCTTTCTTTCTTTCTTTCTTTCTTTCTTTCTTTCTTTCTTTCCTTCTTTCTTTCTTCTCCTTCCTTCCTTCCTTCCTTCCTTCCTTCCTTCCTTCCTTCCTTCTCTTGCAAAGACAAATTCTCACTATGTTGCCCAGGCTCATCTTGAACTCCTGAGCTCAAGTAATCCTCTGCCTCAACCTCCCTGGTAGCCAAGCCTACAGGGGAGTGTTACCATGCCTCCCTATATTTTCATGAAGTTATTTCAATAGTTCAAATTTCTCTTAAAATGTGACATGGTAAAACCCCATCTCTACTAAAAATACAAAAATTATCCAGGTGTGGTGGCAGGTGCCTATAATCCCAGCTACTCAGAAGGATGAGGCAGGAGAATCTCTTGAACCTGGGAGGTGGAGGTTGCAATGAGCCGAGTTCACACCACTGCACTTCAGTCTGTGTGACAGAGTGAGACTCCATTTCAAAAAAAAAAAAAAAAATGTGATTACTGTAACCAAACATTTGAGGAATGAATCTATCTCTTTAAAACTTTTGAATCTTCTTTATTGTCTCCACATATGTTTCTTCTATAAATTAAGGCAGTGCAAGTGCACTTTTGTTACATGGATATAGTGTGCAGTGGAGAAGTCTGGGATTTTAATGTAACCATCACCAGAATAATGTACATTGTACTCATTAAATAATTTTTCATCCCTCACCCCTCTCTTACTCTCCCACCCTTCTGATTCTCCAGTGTCTATTACCACACACTCTATGTCCATGCTGTCACTTCTAAGTGAGAACATGTGGTATTTGAGTTTCTGTTTCTGAGTTGTTTCACTTAAGACAATGGCCACCAGTTCTATCCATGTTGCTGCAAAAGACATGATTTCTTTCTTTCTTTTTTTTTTTTTTTTTTTTTTGTGGTTGGGTAGTATTCCATGGTGACTGTATTTGTGTGTGTCACATTTTCTTTACTCAGTCATTATTGGACACTCAAGTTGAGTCTGTATTTTTGCTATTTTGAATGGTGCTACAATAAACATACAAGTACAGGTATCATTTTTATATAATGATTTCTGTTCCTTTGTTAGATACCTAGTCGTGGGATTGTTGGATCAAATGGTGGTTCTATTTTTAGTTCTTTGGGAAATCTCCATACTGTTTTCCACAGAGGTTGTACTAATTTACATTCCCACTAATGGTGTATAAACATTTCCTTTTTTTCTGAATCCTTGCCAATATCTGGTGTCAGACGATATCTCATCGAGGTTTTAATTTGCATTTATTTGATGATTAGTGATACTGAGCATTTTTTCATATGCTTCTTGGCCATTCGCATATCTTCTTTGGAAAAATGTCCATTCATGTCCTTTGCCCACATTATCTTTTTTTTCCTTTTCTTTTTTCTTTTAGAAACAGGGTCTCACTTTGTTTTTCAGGCTAGCTGGGACCACAGGCACATGCCACAATGCCCAGCTAATGTTTTCATTTTTGTAGAAATGAGATATCCCAATGTTGCTCAGGCAGTCTTGTCTCCAACACCTGAGCTCAAGGAATCTTTCTGCCTTAGCCCCACAAAGTGCTGAGAATACAGGGATGGGCCACCATGCTCAGCCTTGGCTACTTTTTAATGGGTTTGTTTGTTTTTATTGCTGTTGTTGTTTAGTTGTTTAAGTTCCTCATAAATTCTAGATATTAGCACTGTGTTGGAGTCATAGTTTGCAAATATTTTCTCCCAGTCTTCAGGTTGTTTGTTCACTCGGTTAATTATTTACTTGACTATGTGGAAGTTTTTCAGTTTAATTATGTCCGATTTTTCTATTTTTGGTTTTGTTGCCTGTGATGTTGAGGTCTTAGTCAAAAATTCTTTGACTAGACCAATCGTCCAGAGGAGTTTTTCCTAGGATTTCTTTTAGTTTTTTTTTTTTTTAATGGTTTCGGGTCTTACATTTAAGTATTTTACTCAGTTTGAGTTGATTTTTGTATGTGGTAAGAGATAGGGCTCCAGTTTCATTCTTCTGCATATGGCAATTCAATTTTCCCAGCACCATTTATTGTAGAGGATATCCTTCTCCAGTATATGTTTTTGTTGATTTTGTTGAAGATCAGTTGGCTGTAGAAATGTAGCTTTATTTTGGGGTTTTTAAAATTCGGTTCCACTGAACTATTTGTCTATTTTTTATACCAGTACCATGCTCTTTTAATTATTATAGCCTTGTAGTATAATTTGAGGTCAGGTAATGTGATGCCTGCAGTTTTGTTCTTATTATATCTCTCTCTCTCTTTTTTTAATGTTGGAATTTCTTCAAGAGTCTAACCTTGGTCTCTTTTTTTTTTTTTTTGAGACGGAGTCTCGCTCTGTCACCCAGGCTGGAGTGCTGTGGCTGGATCTCAGCTCACTGCAAGCTCCGCCTCCCGGGTTCATGCCATTCTCCTGCCTCAGCCTCCCGGGTAGCTGGGACTACAGGCGCCACCACCTCGCCCGGCTAGTTTTTTTTTTTTTTTGTAGTTTTTAGTAGAGACGGGGTTTCACCGTGTTAGCCAGGATGGTCTCGATCTCCTGACCTCGTGATCCGCCCGTCTCGGCCTCCCAAAGTGCTGGGATTACAGGCTTGAGCCACCGCGCCCGGCCTAACCTTGGTCTCTTATTACAATATTTTCTCTCCCTGGGAAATGACACCTATTTCATGATTACATTTGCACTAATTATAAATCCTATATCAATTGTACTGATATCACTCTTTCATTCAAGACTTTGATTTCAAGTCATCTGAAGCTCAAACACTGAAAGTAAACTGATTACATTGTATATTCTTGAAAGTATTTTCTCTTACTTTGAGGTAATTTCTCATAATATGAATGTGATCAATATCTTACACTCTTCATACTTTTCATAATCTTGTGTAATGGATAACAATTTATATTACTGGGCTATATCTGTCTTTCTCATTTACTCATCCTCAGCCTGCTAATGGAACCTCCTGACAGATGATCATGCCTTCACCACAACCGTCACATTCTGGGGTCACTCTTGTAAAGCTACTTTTATAATATCACAACTGCCTTCTTCAAAATAGATTTTCCAATTAACAATCAATTTACAGTGAGGTTAGCAAAACTTTCAATTCTTTCCATAACATTTGGCCACAAACTATGGCTCCAACCTGATCTTAAACAACATAATAATAATAACAAAGTTGCTGATATAATTGAAGCTACCATAAATGAGTATTAGGCACAGTATTCGTATATTTTATATATATCATATAGAGCATCTCAATAAAGTCTTTACAACAAACCTATTATATAGGTTTTACATTTGATATATTTTAGTTGAAGCTTGGGGATGCTAAGAAATGCTCCTGTGGGTGAGAGGAATAGGCAAGATACGAATCAAAGTTTATGTCACATTGTCTCCCAAAATGCATTTTAACCACTAGGTATAGTTTGCTTTAATTTGGAATTTATTGACTTATATTTTCTAATAAACTCAAGCTGAATGTTTTCAAAACTATCATGTTATTATTTCCATGCATTCTATAATTCAGCCTTTCTAGGCTGTAGTGTGAGCTTTAATAACTAGGTGCCTTTCCTCATGATTTCTTTCACTTTATGGACATTTTGATCACTGTTTCAGGCTTAACTCAAATGCCAATTTCTTCATAAAGCTTTCTAAAATTAAACTAGTTGAAATTAATGTTCTTTCCTTTGGTTAGTAACTTTCCATTGCATTCTACCTTTGCCACGATTTATTGAACAAAATGCATTCTACCTTTCAATACACTATTTATTACATGCCTGGAAGAGATCAGATCTTCATTCTTCCAGTGTCTAACAAATATTTTTTGACATAATATATGCTCAATAAATTCCTATTGAACAAATGTTAAACAATTTTATTTACAAGCAGTTACACAAAAGAAAAAGCATATTTCAGATAGAAATATTAGGTGACTTTTTATTATTCAATACACAATGCAGACTTATGGGCCCTAAATGGAATACTATAGCAATGTTAGATTTCTTCTAAAGGCAACCACCATTCTATATTCTGCAATTCAGGAGCATGTCATTTCCATTCACACATTCGCTGCCTTGATGTCAAGGGAGAGGAATCTGAAGCATTTGTGTCTTTCGTGTTCCTTCTCCTTTCCTTAGTCTTGACAACTGTAAAGTAACCAAATGGTAGAGGCTTCCCATAAAGCCCAATTCTGCTAATTCAGTTACTGGAAAACATGTTGCCAATGCCCAGTAGCTCACATTCTTTTGGAAGTCATGCATTTGAATATTTACGAGATGACTAAAACATTTAAAATGTTGGCTACCCAGACCTAATTTACATTCACCATGCATAGCATAGACACTGTGTCAAAATCAATTTGACAGATTGTAGAAAATAATAAATATGATAGCTTAAAAAGTCAAAATTTATTGATAAGCTCACACATTAAAATGTATTTTTCTTAAACATCCTCTTTTGCTTCCAAGACTAAGGTAGCAGTGCAGGGTTTACACTGATACTATTTTCTTGAATGTAAAATGTTTAGAAATTGAAAAACACAGTGACAGCAAAAAATGAAAGGCACCTTTCTATCTAAATGACACAATTGTGCTGACAAATGTTATCACACTAAGAAGCATTCTTTTTACGACCTTTGACTAATTGCTGTTCATTATTCTATTATCCTGTGAAACAGCCTAAAATCTTTCCCTTTCGATGGGAAATAAGTGGGCAATTTAAAAATGTACTAATGGAGTTCCTGCCATTCCTTCTCCACTGCAAGAAGAAAGCCATGTGGAAGCCTATGCCAAATCTCACTCTTCTGAACATGCTGCTGCGAAGAAATAGCAAATCAGAGCTCTCCCAGAAACAGAAATGCAGCTGCAAGTATTATGCTTGGCCAAGCCTCTCTTCTTTCTATTGCTGTTTCCTACATTCAGTTTCCTTCTTCTGAATAGTGCTGGAAAATTAGCAGGGAGAGAGCATGTGCTGAGTTTGGAGCATGTGCCTTCAGGGCTTGGAGCCATAGTCTTCAGGAGCCATGCTGTGTGGCCCATTAAACAAATGACAAAAAAAAAAAAAAAAAAGAAGAAGAAGAAGAAGAAGAAAACAGTCCTTCTTAGCATAAATATCCAATGATTGATAGCAGTCTTCTTTATTTATTCCTGCCCAGAGTGTTTGCAAGTCTATTCAAAGAGTCAAATCCTGTCTATAATACAAATCACCAGGAAAACATTTTCTATTCCACTTACTAGTTAAGTGATTTCTCTGAGGTATATTTTTTCTCTAGTATGCATAAAACAGTATCATCCTGGCCATGCTCAGCATTGCCCTATGCTTATTTTGATGCAATCTTCCCTGTCACTCTTATTTTGTTTTAATAGACTTTAATAAGTGGCATGATTCAGTAGTGTAAAGAAAGAGATATGTATGCCATGAGTTCAGAATTCAGTGACAAAATCTTAATTTTTGTGGAAGACGGGAGTGTGTAAATCACGGAGGTTAAATATATAATGGAGAGAGAGAGAGAAACTCAGTATGTATGGGATACTTTACTTCCTCCAAAAAGCAAAACCTGTTTAGCAAGCAATAGTCTACACAGTGGAAGAGTGTCGCCCATAGAGTGTAGTAGCAGCAGAATTGTGTTCCTGTTCCCTTATTCTCTAATTCCCAGCACATTCAGTGGATTACATACTGTTTATGCATCATGCAGCCTCCCTGAGCCCTGTTTCTTTACAGTACTTACTCCTGCTGCTAAAAGGAAAATAGGCTCTGACAATCCTCTTTGGCTGCCAAAGCTGCTGCCTCTGAATGAATACATCCTGCTTCCAAGAGTCAAGCTGATCCCTGTGATCCCTGAATCCAACAGGAGTTCAGAAGAATTCTGCACGTCTCAAAGAGCAGAAATTGCTATTCCTTTAGGGTTTAAAGAGGAACCAGAGCTTCATCACGTGAGAGCTGATGCTATCATAACTCCGGACTTCAGGGCTGCTGCTGAACCAGCTCAAACTGCAGATGAACCGGAAGGCCCAATCTGCCTCTGACTCTGCCTTTCCTCCTGCATGACACAGTTCAGTTCAGACACAATAATGAGGCCATTGAATTTCCCTCTGCAGCTGGGAGCTGACTATAAATGCAAAAGCTAGGTTGTTGAAATAACTGTGTCAGGGGACTTGCAAATGAATGTACTGTCATTCCAATGTAACCCAATTTACCCTGTGTTCATAGTGGTTTAGATGCTTAGTTTAAAGCCCTACTGTGATACTCTGCAAAAACATCTTTAGAACACCTTCCCAGAGGAAAATTGACAACTAAGATACAGCTTGGAAAGAGATAAAAGAACCACAATGGTGTAGTATTTTTTATGACACTTTTCATAGAAGGATTTAAAGATGTTAAAAAGTGAATGATTTTTACAGTATTTATGAGAGATAGGTGGTAAATATTCTTCGAGTTAAAAATCATAATAAAATAATTATTGTAGGGCATTATTATTCTATAATTCTCCTTTTAAATATAAAAGGAAGAAAGTGTCCCACTCTGAGCAAACAATAACTAAAATTCAGTAAGCTCATATATCTATTCATTTGAACAAACAGGTACCATTCTAGGAGGAGGGACCAAAATAAATGCAGCATGTAGAACTATCCTCCATAGACTTGAGTTATTTATTTTATATAGTTTGATACATTAAAAAATTGTCAGAAACATGTATCTTGAGCTTGGTATTCATAAAATGGTTTTGCTAAAAAGATATTTTAGAAACAGACTGTTGGTGGGCTTAAATATTTTAAATATAGTAAAATTATGTTTGTATAAGCATTTCATGATAGATGATGATGATCTGTAGTTGATTATGTCTTCCTCTGGGTAGTATCTGAGATCTACGTTATACAGTGATGCAAATATGTGATTGAATGAATTAAAATCATTAGCAAGGATTTTATCACATAGGTAAAAAAATTTAAAGCAGGGTGTCTTAGTTCATTTCTGCTACTCTAACAAAGTACCAGACGCTGGGAAATTTATAAACAGAAACTTATTTCTCCCAGTTCTGGAGACTGTGAAGTCCACTATCAAGGCACTGTCAAGTTTGGTGCCTGGTCTCTGCTTCCAAGATGATGCCTTGAATGCTGCTTCCTCTGGAGGGGATGAACTCTGTGTCCTCACATGCAGAATGAGTGTGACAGGCAAACTCACTCCCTCAAGTCCTTTTATAAGGCATTATCCCATTCATAACGGGGAGTCCTCATGGCCTAATACCTCCTAAAAGGTCCCACTCTGTAATATAGTACCGTTGTCCTTGATGTATGCGGAGGATTTGTTCCTGGACCTCCTGTATATATCCATGCATACTCAAGTCCTGCAGTCAGCCCCAAGAAACCTGCATGTATGAAAAGTCAGCCTTCTGTGTATGCGGGTCTCATATCCTGTGAATATTGTGTTTTCAGTCTGCATTTGGTTGAAAAACATCAGCATATAGGTGGTCTCACACAGCTCAAACCTATGTTGTTCAAGGGTCAAATGTAGTTCCCCCCTTGTTCTTGAGGGATACATTCCAAGACTCCAGTGGATGCCTGAAACCATAGATAGTACTAAACTCTCTATAAACTTTGTTTTTTCTAAACATATATACCTATAATAAACTTTAATTTATAAATTAGGCACAGTAGGAGGTTAACAATAACTAATAATACAATAAAACAATTATAAAAATATACTGTAATAAAAGTCATATGAATGCGGCCTCTCTCTCTCCCAATGTGTCTTATACTGTACCTATCCTTCTTCTTGTGCTCTGTTGTTCTGACAACCAAGACAGCTACTAAGTGACTAATGGGCAGGTAATGTATACAGTGTCTGCCCAAACGGCTGCCCAGTTTTGTGCTTGAAACCCAGGGTCCTGGAGGTACAGGCACCTGAGGGAATCTCCTGGTCTGTGGTTTGCGAAGACCGTGGGAAAAGCATAGTATCTGGGTCAGAACGCGCTGTTCCTCACGGCACAATCCCTTAAGGCTTCCCTTAGCTAGGGGAGGGAGTTCTCCAAACCTTTGCGCTTCCCAGGTGAGGCAACGCCCCACCCTGCTTCAGCTCATCCTCTGTGGGCTTCACCCACTGTGTAACTGGCCTTAATGAGATGAACCAGGTACCTCAGTTGGAAATGCAGAAATCGCCCACCTTCTGCTTGATCTCGCTGGGAGCTGAAGATCAGAACTGTTCCTATTCAGCCATCTTGCCAGCCACCCTACAATGGTTCTTTGCCATATGTTGTTTAATATATATCACCAGAGACCATTCTAACATAAAGAATACTGATGATAAGAAGCAAGTTAATAGAATCATGAAAGGAATTATTTCTGCAAATTTGTCTCAGGATATGCTTACTCAGATTATAAATAAAATTTATGTAATCAAAATTTTACAGGCATATCAGAAAGTCTATAATATTTCATAAAGAGAAAAAGGACCTATGATTATAGCTAATTTTTTAATGTATAAGATTTGACTACACACGTTCACAATGCATTATTTGAGAAATACAACTAAATATTTCTCATTTTTCACTTAAAAAAAGCATAAATTTAAAAACCATAGAAATTATTTTAGATCAAAATATTTGAGTATTAGAATTAAAATCAGTTTATATTTTGTTCTGAAACAAGTAGTCAAATTTTAATCTACATTTAGTCTCCAAATCAACCCTGAGATAAAATATAATTTTTTACATTTATGTTTACAAATAAGGCTTTAAATAAACAAAGCATTTTGCAGCAGCTATTGGAGAAAAGTCAAAGTTACTTTTCTATATGTTTATTATTAAAAATAAAAGTAAAATGAAACATATAAAATAATAGTCTTTCCCAAAACTAAAAATTTTGCTTGCAAATTATTCCTTTTCACTTCTTTATTATATAGCATATATAAAAGTTGGAATTTTTTTAATTTCTAAAAAAATTTTATAAAATATAGTGTTATAAGACTTCTAAAAGTAATTTGAAATTACCTGAAAACAAATACTAGAATTTATCTAATTTAAAGCAAGGAATTTTTTGCAAATGCATTGACATGCTAACGCAGTAAGATTTTACAAACCACATAAACGATTAAAGTTTTCCTTCTCTGTCAATTTAAATTTAAAAGGCCAACCATTTACCTTTCAGATTATATTTGCTTAAGAATTCTGGACAGTTGTTCACATTAGACAATTGTTCCTCTTCAGAGTCCAATACTATCTGCAGGAGACATTCTGAGAGATATCTGTTGTTTTATTTTGTTTTGGTTGGCACAACAACGTGAAGGCACTAATGCCACTTGTTCAGTTGGGTCAGGGTTTGTCTATGTCTGAGGATGTTAGATATCTTCTAATGAGAAAGAAAGTCTTTCTGAACAAAGAATTTTTCCAGATGCCATTTGGCTAAGTTCTCACCAGATAACAGACGGCATAATTGTGAAAGGTGTGTGTCCTGGAGCTGAGCCAAGTTGGATCTTACTCACATATTCTCATACCTACACAAAGCAGTTTTGGTCTGGTTTTAATTACATTTAGCCCTGTAAATGTACTGCCATGTATATAGAAGAAACATTGTGTTTTTCTTTCATTTGAAACTTTACCAGGAATTCTTTACTATGCCAACCGTGTCAGAAAATCATGTTGCTGAGTGCAAAGCTAATAGCCGTTAGAATCATCATAGGTACACACTTGGATCAGTTCACATTCACAACTTTTATATTTGTAGTGCATCTCTTTATAGGTGTACATCTGTCTACTTCATTGTGTCTTCTAATATAATCATGACCAAGCATTTATCTCACACTTCTTCAATTCATCATCACAGTAATGAGGGCAGTGTGTATAAATTATGTGCATAAGTAGGGTCTATTATCTTGAAATTTTATTTCACTTTTAAAAAACAAATATTATATAACATTTGTCATAGGAAAGGGCATTGGGTGCAATCAGAGCTCAAAACCATTGCTCTCAATACACCGTCCTGAGCCTATCTGGGAATAGACTCTAATCCTATACAGACCTCAGAATATCCCGGAATCCCCAATACACTTCCAGCTTGAGGATTTCATCAAAGCCACATCTTTTATACAAGGAATTGCAAATGGAATGCTTAGAGGGCCAGGCAGTTACTAAATGAATGAAGTCAGTCAGCTGTAAAAACATTAAGGAATGGAGAGGCTTATGGTAAATTTAGTAATGTATATTCTAGCTAAGGAAAGCAAGACCCAGTTGGTGTCAGCAAATATTGCCTTGGTGAAATGAGAATCCAGTGTTATTGTCCCTTAGTTTTCAAGTAATGTAGAATATCTAAATAAAGTGGTACAATTTCCTAAATGTTAATACATTGGGTGTGACAAACAAACCTTATTATAGACTATCCAGGGGGTGTCACATTGCAGTCTCTAAGTTTTTAATGGAAGAAAATAATACCTGGACATAGAAACCTAAAGTGAGAGATATGCCCCCTGAATTTTTTTTTCAGGTAGCTTTTACTTAGAGTTAAAACAAAATGTTCACTGCACAGATGTGATGCTGCATTATCAGTTATATTATAATGGTTTACACATTTGACCTATTGACAAACCCATGGCAGAACAAGACATTTTGTAGGTTTTAATGTATTCTGATCTTAAAACTCTTTTTTAATTTGTATCCATTAATCTTACCTCTGATCACTATAGTTTTAAAAAGAAATTGACTCATATATATTGGGTACATAATGAGTACCCAAAACAGCTTTTTTTCTTATCAGTCAAATTAAGGGATTTTATATGATTTTCTTTGTGTAATTTGAATATGTACATATTATACATTTGAACTACTGTTAAAACAGAAAGTTACTTAAAGCAATGTGAAAAAGCCTTAATGTAAAAAAAGAGGATATATGTTTTCAACTCCTTTGTTCATTTTTTTCCACTTTCTTTCTAGAAATTGTTTCTGTCAATTTTCATTTTTGCTGAGTTGAGTGGGAAAAGGATGTAGGAGACAGCTACCTCCAACTGCAAATAGCAATCAAAGATTAGTAAATGTTTTCAGCAGTTCCAAGTTTCATTGAATCTGTCTTGAGAGGTATGTGGCCAAATAAAATATGCATTTCTGGAAAGGCAGTAAGAGACATCTTAGTGTTTAAAGTTAATGAATTGAAAACTAACTCAGAAAAGACCTAAAAATTACAATGTAGAAGAGATAAAAAGGAATTGCCATATATGAGAAGAATCACAGACTCTGCTTAGCACAAAGATGTTAGGGAAGAACAGTCTTTATAAAATAGAAGGAAAGCTAATACAAATATCACAAGTGCATTTTAATGGTTCTATTTGCAATGGCACACACTAACAGAGGACATCACCATTGTTTTTTCAAGTTTCCTGTATCTTCAGCAATTGTGAACAAATCATTAGTAATTTTGAAACACCTGTTTTTGCTTTAGAGGTCATTCCCATTCCTCAATTAAAAACAGAGCAAAAAAAAAACAAAAAAAACCTCCAGCAACATTACCAAAGAACCAAAGAATCTTAAAATATAATTTCTTAAGAGTCATCTATAGAAATGATGTGAAATAAGTAAGAAGAATATGTTTGTAAAATAACAAGGTTATGTGCCCAAAATCGAATGAAATATATGTATTTTATTATGTGATCATGGTTCACTGCAGTGTGTGTGTATATATATATATATATGTATATATATATGCATGTGTATATATATATGTGTGTGTATATATGTATATATGTGTGTATATACATATATGTGTATATACATATATACACGAATACATATACACACACACACACACACATATATATATACACACACACACATTTAAGAGAAGCCAAAAGCAACCTGTTAACTTCTTTTGACTTCCTCAGACCTTGGCCTATCTTGACTTCTTTACTTCAAATTCAAATGGTAAAGAAGCTAACTGGTACTTGCATGTATATTCTTTCTAGAGGGATTGAAAGAATACTTTAGAAATGGATTTTGGAAATCCCATACCATAGCCCATTCACAGCAGATCTGAGAATACGCTATTTTTAAGAGGCATAGCCAGTTTGAGGAAAACTCAGTCAAATGCTTAGATGAAACTACCCTGTACCAGGGATGCCCCCTGGTGGGATTGAATGTCTGATGATCACTAATGATTATTTTTTTATCTCAGAAATATATTTACTTACCACAGTTTGATTCTAGATTTTTCTTGTCCCTAAAGATAGATAAAACAATATCTGTCTTCTGAGAAAATATTAGACAAGATAAAATACTTCAGGGTACATTGGTGAGAAAATTAGAAAAATGGCATCTCTGTTAAACAAATGAAAATGAGCCCTTGATGCTGTTTTGATGGCCTGTAACAAACCTCTTCTGTAGAAATCTGCAAAATGGTTTCTGCAGGTGGAAATTCACAGCAATAGAAAAGATGCTCTGAATTGCTACATTCACAGGTAAGATGGCTCTTTTTAGACAAAAAAAAAAAAAAAAAAATTATTGCCATTAACAGAATGAGATTATTTTGATCATTGAGTATATGCTGAGTAGTCTAACAGAATTGCAAGTAAGTCCCAGAAGGAGAAAAAGAAGCAACGATGAAAATGGGTTGGTTGAGTAGAATTAGTCTTAGCAAGAGGCTGAGTATATGATAACAAGTAGTATTTTCAACCATACTGAAAACCATTCTTTTGCTGATGGTGTTTTGAGAATTAAAATATGCGTATGCACATATATATACACATATACATAAATATACAAAGTAAGATTGATCATGTTTATGAATTTACTTAAAGTTGCCACTACATTCAATTCAATATCGACATAAAATTTAGGTCAAACATGTAGTTTTTACAAATCATATTCTTGTTTATGCTTTCCAAAGTAGGTAAATGTGACAAAAATGATGTTTTCCAAAAGTATTGACATAAAATAAAAATTAATTAAACTTCTATTTAAAAGGTTTTATTTTATAAATGCTGGTGCATTCAGCATATATTTGGAAAGGCTGCATTTCAATCTTATTAAAACCAGTAGATTATGTCTAAAACAGTACCAACACAGCTATGCATAATGTGTACCCTTAAAATTCTGTCTCATTCCTTAGTAATAAAAGTATTACTGATATAGCAAATGTTACATCAATTTTCTAAAAATAAACACTGTTTTATTACACATAAAACTTCTAGAAGACTTAAATCTTGGCTTAAAATGAAACTTCAAACATCAATAGGAAAAAGCATAAAGCCAAATGTTTTCTTAGTTGCAAACCAAATTAAAATATTTTAATTTGGATTTACCATAAATTATGCAAGATCTGTAGAACAAAGGTAACTGAAGAAGCTTTTTTAAAGAAAACTCCAGACATTTGGAAAATTAGAGATACTCAATAAACCCAAAATATGGCAAGGTTCATCCATCCCTAAAAGTAATTAATAGATAGTTTTAATCCTTTTATTTGATTTAATATCCTCTTGAGTTTAATCCATATTTCTCCTCTCCCTTAAAAAATTTGCAAAAATCCTCATGCCTGCAAATAAAACATATACCATTGTGCTTTTTCTTTCTTATCTCTCTCATCATTGACAGAGGCAGCCTTAGATTCCATTTTCCAGGGCATCCCGTTGTTGGTCTAGCGAGCCTTATACTACAGTCTAGCAGAACATTGATTTTTAAACGGGGAACCTGGAAGAAAATAATTCAATATTCTATTAGACAATGAATACTGATAGTCAAAGAGGTAGGAGAGGGTCCTTCACTCCATTTTAATGTATATTCATGAAGGAACGGCTTTTTATGTTCCTGCTAGAATGTATGCCCGTGGGTATATTTAAGGTGTGACTCACCAGGGAATCCTGTATTTATGGGAAGAAGGGAGAAGAGGTGAAACAATAAAAAAAAGAAATCAAAGGAGGATAAATGACATACAAAAGAAATGCAACGTGGCATTCGGGTTTGTTTTTATTGTTGTTTTTGTTTTGTTTTATTTTGAGACAGAGTCTCCCTTTGCCTCCCAGGCTTGAGTGCAGTGGCATAAACATGGTTCACTGCAGCCTTGACTGATTCAAGCCATCCTCCCACCTCAGCCTCACAGTAGCTGGAACTACAGGTGCATACCACCACAGCCAGCTAATTTTCCTTTGAATTTTTTTGCAGAGACAGGGTCTCACTTTGTTGCCCAGGCTGAGTTCAAACTCCTGGACTCAAGCAATCCTTCTGCTTTGGCCTCTGGCCTCCCAAAGTGCTGAGATTACAGGCATGAGCCACAGTGCCTTGCCTTGTTGTTGTTTTTAATTTTAAAACTCTTGGTAACACCAATAAGAGTCTGTCCTCAACAGTTCACCTAGTATTTGTTTGAAGCTCAGCACAACTCTATGAACACTAACTCCCCAAATCAGGTAAGATCAAAAGAACAATTTTTCTTACCATATGCTTTAAACATTTTTTTGAATTTTAAAGTAATAATGTAGGTTGCAGCTATTCCCTGGAGCCTTCACATGATTTTGACTCAGATCCAAAAAATGCAAAATGAAAGTAATCAGGAAAAATTTATCAAAGAATAAAGCAGTCTATGATTTAGAAAAGGAATGGAATGGACTGCGTTTTTAAGTTTCAAATGTGTAGGCTATATATATATATAATTGTAAATGGCAACTGTGGATGATATGATAAGCAAGAAATGAGCTAAGGTTATGCTATATAAAGTGCCTATAAAGCCTAACTTAAAAAGCCAAGATATTTTATGACCAAATAAATAACCTATGCAGGCAATATTTTCCCAGAATTCATCTCTTGTCTTTTTTTGTTGTTGTTTTCTTTTTGAGATGGGGTGATGGAGTCCCGCTCTGTCATCAGGCTGGAGTGCAGTGGTATGATCTTGGCTCACTGCAACCTCTGACTCCCTGGTTCAAGCCTCCTGAGTAGCTGGGATTACAGGCACACACTACCATGCCCAGCTAATTTTTGTATGTTTAGTAGAGACAGGGTTTCACCATGTTGGCCAGGATGGTCCCGATCTCCTGACCTCATGATCTGCCCTCCTCTGAAAGTGCTGGGATTACAGGCGTGAGCCACCATGCCCAGTCATCTTCTCTTTTTTAACTCTTGAAAAATTGATGACCTCATAGAGTGAGGAAGGATATAAATGAGACTAATCTCTGGCTGCCTATTGATCAGACTTCCAGACACATCTACCTGCTGCAATCCTTCTATTTTTGGTGGAGAAGTGTGAAAAAAATAAAAGTTGAACCACCACACAGTCCTCTGGTATCTTTCATGTTTATTTATGGGAATTGATCTATCAAAGTGTAAGACACTTAAATTATGTTTATAAATTGGTTTACCTTTAAACTGTTTGGAATGGTGAATACCTGCAAGCAATCAGTCATAGGGATCTACTTGTCATCACCTATTATTTCTATGACTACATTCAATGATGATAAGTAAAAGAGTGTTTCTAGTATTTAACTTACAAAAATCACATTAAATGACAAAGGATTGAAATACACTATAAGATAGAGCATCACTTAATTGCTTTAGACTTTGTTTTCTTATTTTGTAAAATTATAGTGTTGGGTTACAAAATATAAAGTCATTCCCAAACTTATGAGGATATGTTAATATTATTGTGAAGTCCTCTTGTCTAACACACATTGTTTAACACCTGCCAAAACCCTACACAGAGATAGCCAATGTCTATGCAGTGGTTACAGCAAGGATTTGTCAACCTAAGTTCAACAGACAAGGTTTCAGTCTTATATTGACTATAGACTTTGGAGAAATTATTCAATCTTTTAAAGTCTCAGTTCTTTATCTATAAAACTGGGAAAATAATACCACCTACCAGCAGGACTGATATTCAGGTGGCACAAATCTGTACAGTGCTATGAATTGTTTAATGGCCAAAATCTTTTCTGGTTAATTAGTGCCTATAATGTGCCTGTTGCTAAGTATTTTGAATATTAACCCTTAGAAAAATGTTGACATTTCTCGATCAATATTTGTTCTTAACAACCTATAGTAACAATAGCTGTAGCAGTATGAACATAGTGACTCCACTATTTTACATGTCAGAAGTAGTGAACAAAATTTATTTCTGTGCTTTCTTCATCAATTTCAGCTCTGAATATAAGCCTAGCATCCTTTACATTGAACAATGAATAGAATATGGCAAATAGGAATTATAAAAATTATAAAAATTGATTTGACTGGGCACAGTGGCTCGCGCCTGTAATTCCAGCACTTTGGGTGGCCGAGGTGGGTGGATCACCTAGGTGTGGGAGTTCGAGACCAGTCTGACCAACATGGAGAAACCTTGTCTCTACTAAAAAAAAATTACAAAATTAGCCGGGCATGGTGGCACATGCCTGTAATCCCAGCTACTTGGGAGGCTGAGGCAGGAGAATCTCTTGAACCTAGAAGGCAGAGGGTGTGGTGAGCTGAGATCTGCCCATTGTACTCCAGCCTGGTCAACAAGAGTGAAACTCCATCTTAAAACACACAAAAACAAATTAATTTAATATATTCCTTTAAATAATTAAAGACTTATTTTATACTGGATTATTGCCAAAGGAGCCACATTTTTTGCAGGAATCGTAAAGTATTATTATTCATTGTTTCTTACTCTAATAAAACCTCCAGAATTATAGACGCAACTTCCTTCTCTACAGGAAAATTAGTTGACATCAAAGAATAGTGTTAAAGGATTAGCACAAGTGAAGGCTCTTTCCATGTACATACTACATTTAATTAAAAATAAACTTTGATATTTTGTTAAAAATTAATGCTTAAAAGCTTTTATATTATAAGAATCACCAAACTTCTTACCAAGAAAAATACAAATATTCAGAAATAGTTATTTATCTATACAAATCCCTGGAATCTAGCCTCAGATCATATTGAGAGTTTTCTGCTCAACAGTAGGGTGTGACCAGGCAAACATAAGCTACTTACAACAAAAAGTTGGACAGTGCAGGTCTTGATTTGCATGGCAAAACTGAAGAGGCAACATCATTAAACAAAATTAGCAGGGACTCATGTTATACAGACTTTAACCCATTATTACATATGTGCATCAGTGGGTAGATGACATGATTTGGATTTGTGTCCCTGCCCAAATCTCATGTTGAATTATAATCCCCAATTTTGGAGGAGGGGCCTTGTAGGAGGTGATTGAATCCTGGGGCAGATTCCCCCTTGCTGTTCTTTCAATAGTGAGAGAGTTCTCATGAGATCTGGCTGTTTAAAAGTGAGTGGTACCTCCTCCTTCACTCCCTTCCTCCTTCTCCAGCCATGTAAGAAGTGCCTGCTTCCCCTTCATCTTTCACCATGATCGAAAGTTTCCTGAGGCCTCCCAGCCATGCTTCCTGTACAGCCCGTGGAACCACGAGTCCATTAAATTGACCCAGTCAAATAAATTATCCAGTTTCGGGTATTTCTTTATAGCAGTGCAAGAACAGACTAATACAGTAGATATCACTTCAAATCTCCCTTTGCAATTTAATACTTTCTTCTCATTTCAGATATCTTGGAATTTGCTAATTGACTACTTCCAAATGCTGTTCTCCAACAATCTTATCACAAAATGAACTCATTTGCACCTGTTTAAGGCTCTGCAAGGAGTACAGTAACTGTGTCAGTAGTGCTTTTGCTTATCAAATTTACATTTCAAAGTGGCTAAATTGTTTTGAAAGTGTATCCCAATGTGGAGTCTTTTGCAGTCACTGCTTGATGTTTAAAGTGCCTGATATCTACAGAAAAAAGGGAGAGAGGGAGAGACAGAGTGTGTGTGTGGAGGGGGAGACACAGAAATATGTATTTCTTGACATTTGGTGAAGAACAAAGGAAGAATAAAATTATTTCCAAATAGAGCAAATATACAAGTGGCTATTTCTACAGATACATTTGGCTTGTATCACTATATTTAGTATAAAATTGAATTGAGTGTTAGTGGTTGAAGGAATTTTAGGTAGCCTCTACTGCATCCTCCTCATTGTATAAATGCAAAATTCAAAATCCAAAGAGTTATGACATGGGTTAAATCGTATAGTTTTGGAGTAAGATGTGGCTCGATTTGATCCCAGACTCTGGCTCTTAAGTTATGGGAATGCTAAGCATCTGCTTCCTTATCTGCTAAAGATTTGATAAAACAATCTAAAAAATTAATTGAATAAACTAAGAAAGAAATTCCAGTGGAGAAGACCGGAATCCATTTATTTATGGCTGGAATGCTGATTGATATAGTATCTGATGGCAGAGTTTCACTGCAGCTTCCTTAAAGGTAGGAAATAGGTCAAGTTGTGTGATTCCAAATTATCCCTCTGATTTTTATTTAAACAAATTGCTGTGGGGCACTGTCATTCTGATTATACTTCTGAACCAGTGCCTTAGAGCAGCTTTATGACTGACACATGCCAGTTTTGAGAGAGCGTTAGGATTAATGAAATGAAATAAAGAAAATGTCTGTTTACTGCTAATATGAGTTTTTTAAGAAGTTCTATTAAAAGACCTCATTTCCTCTGTTATGATCTATTATATTAGAAAAAATACATCCTCTTGGGTTCAATAAAACATTTGTTTATTTTTAATTATATCTGTAAGGACAAGGTTAAAAATATAGATCGGATTCAATAGCTCGTTTAATATCTATATCCCGAAACTGTCAATCAGTAGATTGATTTTAATATGGAAAATGTCTCAATGTCTCTAGAGACATTTCCAGTTTTCCACACCAATCGAAGACATGGAAAATGCCATGAGATGCATGCTATATAGTTTTAGAAGACAATATTGAAAGAAATAGCTAATATATGTAAATTGCAACTATGTGTCTCGTAATATTAAAATAAAGGCTAAAATTTAGGAACATAATTTAGTGAAAATATAGAAAACCTTTTTAATTTCAGTTACAGAAAAAAATACTGATTTTATAAATATCCTGTTTTAAACTTAGTTTAGCAGTAGCTTCTGTCAAACATATTGTAGTTATTTTAGCTGGCCACAAGTTCAAAATAAGTGTATAAAATGATCGTTTGACAAAAACTAAACATAATATTTTGGATGGCTTTGCTCTGAGCTTGTCTGAGAATAGCATTTTCATTTCTCAGTGGCACATTTTGAGAAGAAGCATTCTTTTTTTTTTTTTTTTTTTTTGAGACGGAGTCTCGCTCTGCCACCCAGGCTGGAGTGCAGTGGCTGGGTCTCAGCTCACTGCAAGCTCCGCCTCCTGGGTTTATGCCATTCTCCTGCCTCAGCCTCCCAAGCAGCTGGGACTACAGGCGCCCGCCACGTCGCCCGGCTAGTTTTTTGTATTTTTTAGTAGAGACGGGGTTTCACCATGTTAGCCAGGATGGTCTCGATCTCCTGACCTCGTGATCCGCCCGTCTCGGCCTCCCAAAGTGCTGGGATTACAGGCTTGAGCCACCGCGCCCGGCCTCGGAAGCATTTTATACATTCTATATAGAAAAACATCTAGTGAGTAAAGGAAATACATTGAGACACAAGTGCTGCTGTGGTCTAAGTGTTTGTGTCCTCCCCAAAGTGTGTGTGTTACAATCCTGATCCCCCAGGGTAATAATGTTGTGAGGTGGGGCCTTTAGGAGATGATTACGTCCTCAGGGCAGAGGTCTCATGAATGGGATTGATGTCCTTTTTAAAAAGGCCCAAAAGAAACCCCTTGCCCCTTCTGCTATGTGAGGACAGAGCAAAAAGACTGCAGTCCTTGAACTAGGAGGAGGGCCCTCAACAGAGCTCAACCATGCTGCATCCTAATCACAGACTTGGAGCCTCCAAAAGAGTGAGAAATAAATTTCTGTTGTTTATAAGCCACTCTGCCTATGCTAATTCTTTAGCAACCCAAATAGACTAAGACAAGTGCTTTGTATTATCAAAACAGAGTCAAACCACACAAATTTATTAACTAAAATGTAGATTTGAAGGATAGTCTACAGGGAGACAAAGGAAAGCTGCTCTGTGTTGTGCCAATCAGCCAGGACCAATGGGCAAAGTTACAGAGTCCAATTTCAGCTTAGTGTAGTAAAAACAGCAATTACAGCTGCCCAACAATATACCAGTTCCACTCTCAGAATAGCAACTGAATGATCACAGAGCACGGAATAAGGAATCCGTGATCTGGAAAAGAAGTCAGACTTGAGTGCTGGAAGTTCTATGCCTTCTGGGGACTAGATCTATTAGAGGAAAATATCAGATCTGTACCCAATTATAAACTATATTCTTGAACTTCAGGGTGAGACTTGAGATATATGTATGTATATGTGTCTATTATTTTTTTCACCAATTTTCACCAATATTTTGTATTTAACCTTGCCACGAGTCTAATTAAATTTTTCTAGACCTATTACTTTTATGTTTCTTCTCTGTATGGTATAATTTACTCACTTTATCTTAAGTTTTAGAGTTTTTTACTGCTGCATTCAATTTATATATTTCATAACCACCAAATATAAAACTGCTTCACTTTTGTCAACAAATTCATACCTATCTAGCTTAATTTGAAAAAATAAAATTAAACCCCTAAACCTAGGATTTTACTTTGTAGAAATCTTATAAATAACAATTTTTTCATTTTCTGTAGGATAACAGTTGATATATTTGTCAAGTATTTTTTTTTTTTTTTTTTTTTTTTTTTTTTTGAGATGGAGTCTCGCTCTGTCACCCAGGCTGGAGTGCAGTGGCACGATCTCAGCTCACTGCAACCTCCACCTCCTGGGTTCACGCCATTCTTCTGCCTCAGCCTCTAGAGTAGATGGGACTACAGGCACCCACCACCATGCTCGGCTAATTTTTTGTATTTCTAGTAGACAGGGGGTTTCACTGCGTTAGCCAGGATGGTCTCGATCTCCTGACCTCTTGATCCACCCTCCTCAGCCTCCCAAAGAGCTTGGATTACAGGCGTGAGCCACTGTGCCCGGCCTATATTTGTCAAGTTTTACAATCTCATCAAAGGCATATTTACTTTTAAGCTTTTAAGAACGTTCTATATGGTTAAGATTAACATAACTCTACTTATAATATTTGTGGGGAAAGTAATTATAAAACAATTTTATAAAATACTTGTGGAAAAGATAATGTGTTTTTCATTCAACAGAAAAATGCAGTGAATTTGACCCACAATTCCTGCCTCTCCTCAATTAAAAACCTCTTCTTACATTTTCAGCCTTTAAAGTTTCTTCACCTTTACTTGCCTTTAATTATACCAGCATTTTCTCCTAGACTCAATTAATTGGTAGGTTCTAAGCTAGTAAAAGACCTCTGTTTATTCATTCACTTACTCTAACAGAGAGCTGACACAGAAAATTCATATTAACATCCTAGTAAAGGCGTTATTTAAACCAATACTTAAATTATTTTTTGGACAAAATTATCTACATAATTTTATTAATCCTCTACTTCACATAGCCAAGCAAAGTTATTGAATTAATTGGGAATGCATAGCTGGAAACAAAATGGAATTTGATTACCTATGAATCTCATTTAAAAAATAATAGCAGTGTTAACCCTATTTTGACTGTTATGGGCTGAATGTTTGTGTTCTCCCAAAATTCATGTTAACGATAACCCCCAACGTGATGGTATTTGGAGGTGGGGTCTTTAGGAGGTAACTAGGTTGAGATGAGTTCCTGAAGGCAGAGCCCCCATGATAGGATTAGTGTCCTCTCAGGGTGCTGTCACTGAGAAAAGGCCATGTGAGGAGGTAGCTGTCTGCAAGCCAGAAGCAGGGTCCTGACTAACAGCCAAATCTGCCTGCACCTTGATCGTAGGACTTTCCAGCCTCCAGAACCATGAGAAATAAATGTCTGTTGTGTAAGCCAAGATAAGGGTTCTTTGGTTGGAAATATTTTAGTCAGGCTTCTGAAACTTCTAGGCCTATCTGTGCCCTTCCTTGTAAAATCCAGTTTTAGCAAAAGAATCTGGCTAAATAAGTCTAGCCAGGACTCCCCATCCTCGATATCTGATTATCTTCAATATCTGATCAGATTCCTCCTCCTCTACCCCCCCCCCCCCCCCCCGCCCCCAGGTGATGTCTGATCATTGTGGCCTGTCTTTAGCAAAAATCCTGTTAAGTTAATTTAGCCAGAATACCCCGACCCCTGACATTTCCTCTTAGTAATTTTCCATCCACTGACTCTCACACTACTCCTTGGCTAAAATTCCCACTTGCTCATGCAGTAGGCAGAGTCCAACCTCTCTCCCCAGCATCAAGACTGTTGTAGTATTCCTTATAATTATCACAATGGTCCTGAATAGTCTTCCTTACTATGTTTTAACAAGTGTCATAGAACAATTTTTTTTTCTATAACAGCCATTCAGTCTGTGATATTTTGTTTTAGCAGCCTGAGTTGACTAGGACACTGTACAAGCCAGATTCTAACTTAGGAAAGTATCTTAAATTGATTGACTAAACTTGCAAAAGAAAATGTGGAACAGATACTATCATAGTGCATTAGTATTAGTTTCAAGTTCACTTTGATAGAAAAAAGGGCTTATAACATTATTAGAGTTTTAGACCCTCATGAAAATCTCAAAAACTGGATTCTTTTGAAAAATGAACACACTCATATGCAGACTAAACTGAATGTTCTATGCTCACTGTCAAAGTGACCACACTATTTTCTTTTTGGAGTTAGAAAACTAAATCCAATCAAATCTACTTTAAAAGAGAAAAGCATCATAAAATATATTTTAAGTCACTGAAAATGTAACCACTGGAAAAAGTATGTTTCACAAGAAACCTAAAGAAGACTCAAATCTATTCAATTAGTATAGAAAAAAAGCAATAATATTTTCCAATATAATTCCACATTTGTTATATAGTTTTATTCTGCCAGGTAGATATGGGCAAAAGAACAGTGCTCCTTTTAGGTAAATAATAAATTGGGTTATGCATAGATATTCATAATTTCTTTAGCATCCTCCCCACAATATAGTTCATGCTAGGAGTGAAATTTTTCCCGTAAGCAAAGCCCTAAACAAAGTGCATTTTCCCCCCTCAATAAACAACCACGAGTGTCATACAATGCTAAGAATCACACTTTCACCCTTCCTCTGCTCTTTTTTTCTTTCACCTTGTCAGGAACAATCCTATCTTTGCCCATTTGAGGGAATATATATTTTGGGAAAGGAGGAAACTATTAGTTTAAGTATACAACCAATGATGGTATCTGCTGGCTAAAATCTCGAGCATCAACCAGAACCAGGGAAAATGAAAAGAAATTAATAAAACTGGGAGATATGACATTGTTAATCTCCAGCCCCTTTTCTCTCATAAATTATAAACCTATAGCTCAGAAAGTTTTAATTTTTCAAGGTGCAAGGCCGAACCTATGGCTAATGGCCAGATCAGGTGAGTTCAGACCTAAAAATAATGAAATACATTGCTAGTCCTGCTTTTAACTGATTAACAAAGCTCAGGTAGCTAAAATGTTATCCCCCTGAGAGCGGCTCCTAGACTTTGCCTCCTAAGTAACTGAGCTAACCAGCCATAGATTTTATGAATTTGCATGGTCTTTCGAAACTTGGGTAATAGCATTCAAGTTCATCCTAGGACATTTTATATCCAAAGGCCCATTTTGGTGGTAGCCAGAATCTTTGTATGCACATGCAAATTGAGCATTAAAAACTTGGCATTTTATATATAAATAGTTGGAACTCATAAAGAGCAAATCACAGATATTGGAATGTATTTTTGAACAGAGATAAGCAAGCAGTGTGCTACATTAATTTTTAAGTCTCTGCATATTAATTTCCTCAAACAATTGCATTTCTCATGCTTGCCTTAGTTTTGAAAACATTGTGATAGAGCATCTTTATTTAATATTTGATCATTCAAAATTAAACACATTTAGCGTTTAATTCTTCCTGATGATAAACTAATGACAACTTAAGGTTTATTTTCCTCAAGATAGTTTCAAAAGTCCCTGAGATGTCAATTTCTGAACACCTATTAAAAAACTGTAACCTATAGGGACATCTCCTAAATATTGCTGAATCAAGTTACCTTCTCAATTTGAAACTCTATTGATTCATTCTAGGTTGCTTTCTTATAACTTCAATGCTCTGAGAAGAAATAGTCGTCACCAAAACATATTCTTGGTTACATAGAACTATTTGAAACTGAAAAATTGAGTCTATTTCAGCTTACTTAAAATTAAAGATAATTGTCTTAAAAATTAAAAGAAAAAAAAACCTGTGAGAGAAACAAAACTAGCAGCTTATATGTTAACATAAGTTTATTTTCTTCTAATTTGGATAAATTATATAAACCTTTTATGGTTGCTCATTACTAGTCTACTTCATCTTTTTTTGCATTTCTCTTTCCCATAGTCCACCTCCAAACCTATCGAACTGCTTGCCATTTCCTAAAATTGCTAAGCTGCTTTCTCCCTGGATGCCTTTGAATACAGTTTGTTGTAAATGCAACAGCCTTCCCTGTCAAATTCCTCAGTGTAAATCATCCTTTAGGAACAAAATCAAGAATTGCCTTCTCATGGAGATATTGCCTGGCAGTCCTCAAAGTTGTAAAAATTTTTGTTACTTTTTGTATAACTCCATCAGTAATTATTGTTCTGTGTTGAGATCATGGATTTTATTATCTATGTCTTTTAGTATCTGCAAACACTTTCAGCCAAAAGATTGTGTCTGGTTTATCGAACATTGTCCGCAATAGGACTGGAATAGAAGTTGTAGAATTGAGAAAATGGGTTAATGAACAAATGAAGAAACGACAACAAACTTCGGTGACTCAGTGTATTGCCATGTAATTTAGCAGACCCTCAAAGGATATATACATAGTAACCTAAAAAGGAAATTTCTAAGCAAGTAATTCAGTGAGTCAATTCATTTGGTTGTAACTATCGCCATTATATCACAGACCAGTAATTTCAGTTATTTTAATGACCAAATCAGTTTGATCACTGATTTCTTCACTACATATTTCAGCCCCTGCTCTGGGGTTAAAACTGACCAGGAAACTTGGAGCTACTTCTTGAGAGCTGAAACTACCTCTGGATAAGGTACAGATTAATAAGACCATTAATAAAAATCATTTAAAAGATGCAGCATGAGTTGCCTTTTTTCAGCAGTGAGATACGCTGCAAGGTTTAGGTTTGGGAGTCAGATGAGTATGTCTTCAATTCTTTTACCCATTAAATGAGTGACCTTGATAACTTTACCTATAAGGGCGTTACCTTGATACATTTCTTAGCCTTCTGTGTATTTATTTACTTTTATTTTTAAAAGAATATCCACATCTACCTTCATGAGTGGGGGTAGAGAAATGGCACAAGACTGATGAGGCAACATATGAAAAATGTCTGCTTCCATATTTGACACATACTAACTGATGAATATTAGTTTATTACTTTTACTACCATTTTTTGTTTACTAACTCTTTTCATTGATCTTTGCCCTGCCTAGGCAAACCTTCTGAATTGCTGACCCTATTTTGTGGAGAATTACAGAAGCCACTAAACTCTTCCTTAACTCTCAGAGTGCAGCAGAAGTTGTAATAGCATCACTTGACTGAACGTAAAGGTTACTGGGCAATCTCTCCCTCCCTCTCTCCCTGTCTTCCTTCCTCCCTCCCTTCCTTGCTTCTTTTCTTTTTCCCTTTTTTTCTGCTTTTCTTTCTCTCTTCTTCCTTTTTTCTTTTTTCCTTCTCTCTTTTTTCTCCTCTTCTTAAATATGAACAAATGTAAGAAACACAAATATGTTTTAAAATTAAAAGTTCAACTTTATAAATATTAATCAGTGAATATATGCTCTAATTTTATCTGAGGGTACTCAGTCATCTGTAACCTTTAATTTTATATGAGTTATTTTCCAGACCATTTTTGCTTAGCTCATAGTAAAATGCTTAAAACCCATCACAAACTGGTTAAAATATTTTGTGTTCTCCTTGCATCAAAATGTACTTGTCTGTATCTTTGCAAGTTTGTTTGTGTTTTTATTCAACTTACCAAAAAAATTAATTTGTTTAATTTTACATAAACAAAATAACCAATTGATGAATTTTTAACTTTTTAATCAATTGTTTGAACATTAGGTAGGTAGATATAAGTTAAATTATTCCACTGGAGCAGGCATGATAGGGAGGCATTTTCTTGCACTAGCAGAGATTATAGCTGCTAAAATGCACTTTTAAGGTATTAGACAAGTATTTGGTGGAGAATGGTTAATAAACACTAATTAAGTCAGCTCCAAAGAAACCCTTGGAGGAAGATCAATATTATTAAGTGTTTAAACAGCTTTTCACATTTACTGAATCTATATGGAACTGGGCAAGCTGCAATGCCTCCCTCACTTTCTTACTTTCTGCTCCCCTTTCATTTAAACTGAATGTTGGCTTGCAGCTCACACTTGTAATTATCTTTTTCTCTCTAGGAACTTATTTAAGTTGCCATACATACATCATATATTATATACTGCATAACATTCCTTAACGTTGAGTTACTGAGCTTGGTTGATATGGAAAGCTGCAGAATCTGCTAGTGCTAGATTAAAAATGTATATGAACAAGGCAAAAAAAAAAAAAAAAAAATCCCACTTGCTTCCTCCAAGGTAAAAGAAAATAAAACTGTACTTGATTGATAGAGAAAATAAGAATAGTTCTGATTTTAGTATTAACTTCCATAATCTAGAGCTACGTAATGATTACTTGCTCACAAGCAAAAGAAATCATCAGGTACACAGGATATGAAGTATATTATGAATATGAGCTATTGTCAATTAATTATTGGTTAATTAACATACATCCTAGATTAACAATAATCATAGTAATAATGATAAGAGCTAGCATAAATAGAATTATCTTACTTAGTGGCAGGTGCTCTACACTTTACATTTCATCTTCATGGCCATTGTACAAGGTAGGTACTATTATGATCCTCACTTTACAATGAGTAATCTGAAGGTTAGAGAATTTGGATAATTGCTAAGAAGCACACCGCTATTAGACAATAGATTTGGGATCTGAATTCAGATAACACAGTTCTAAAGTCTATGTTCTATCTAAGACAATTTTTCATTTCTCACAATGTGCCAAATTCTAATCTTACTGAGGCTAAGTCCAGGACTGCAGAGTTGATAGAACAGATCTTTAGGCAATACTTGATAGCAGGTAATTAAAATATTTGCATAGGAAAGTATTAGAAATAAAAAAAGTAAAATGATCAGAGAGAACTCACTTAGAGGCTAGCATATTAGAAACTATCAGAACAATATCTGCCATTTTATGAGATATTTAGTTTTCTAGTTTTATTCCTTTCTCACAAGGCCACCTGTAGTAATCTGTGCAACAATCTTTATATTATATTTATTAAATGCTTCAAATGCATCAAGCATTAAAAAAGGGCATTATATACATTATTTCATTTATTTCTTGCAACCTTGTAAAAGAGATATTGTTTTATTTTAAAAGTGAATATACTGGTACTTAGGAAGTTTACTATATAAATTAGTAAACTACAAAATTAAGAAAATAAGTCAGAAAAACACACGTTCCAACAAAAATGTACTTTATAAGCATCCTACTGGCAAAATTAAAATAGTATCTGCTGGTGTGGATGTGGGAACTTTGAGTTAGGTCACTTCATGCACTGCTAGTGAGAGTATCGACTGGTGCATTTAATCTGGAAATCACAGTGAAAGGTAGTTAAATTGCCCATGGCCCAGAAATTCTCACTTTGCACATATATTCCCAAGATACACATCACAAAATTTTACAAAGATATTAATTATAGCATTGTTTGTGATAATGGTTAGTCGGAGGTGTCCATCATATGAGAAAAAAATAGATAATGTGTGGTACAAAGTCAACATGAGGTATCATGGAACAGTGAGAGGCAAATGAGTGTGAGAATATGTTTTTGTATGAATAGGTTTCAAAACCACTGCATAGAGTGGTATAAAATACTTGCAAATTACATATCTAAAAAGAAACCTGTATCAAGAATATACAAGATAATTTAAAACTCAAAAATAATACAAGAAATAGTCCAGTTGGAAGTAAGCTAAGGATATGAACGGATATTTCTCTAAGAAATATATACAAATGGCCAATAAGCACATGAAAAGATGCTCCACATCATTAGTTATTAAGGAAATACAAATCAAAACCACATTGAGGTACCACTTCACACCCACTAAAATGCATACAATAAAAAAGACAATAACAAGTGCTGACAAAGACATGGAGAAACTGAAACTTTCATACATTGCTAGAGGGATGCTAAGATGGGCAGTCATTTTGGAAAACAGTTTAGTGTTTCCTTAAAATGTGAAAGAGAGAATTGCCATGTGATTCAGAAATTCTACACCTAGGTATATACTAAAGACAATCAAAAACAAATGTCCATACAAAAACCTGTACACACATGTTTATAGCAGCATTATTCATAACAATCAAAGAGTAAAAGCAACTCAAATGTCCATGAACTGATAAATGGATAAATAAAATGTGGCATACCAATAGCACTTAATATTATTGATCTATGGAAAAGGAAATACTGATATATACTACAACATGATCAACCTTGAAACATTATCATAAGTGAAGAAGGCAAATCACAAAAGACCATATATAGTATGATTCTATTCCCATACAATATCTAGAATAGAAAAACTTATAGGGACAGAAAGTAGACTAGTAGTTATATTATTATTATTTTAGGGGTGGAGAGCTGAATGAAAAAATGGTGGAGTGATAGGAAACAGGTATAAAGTTTCATTTACGGGAAATAAAATGTTCTAAAATTGTTTCTGGTGATGGTTGCACAACCCTATAAATATACAAAAAAAAATTAGAGTGTATGTTTTAAATGCATGAATTGTATGATATATGAATTATAAATAAACATCTCTTGAATACGCTGTTAAAAAATATAGTACAGAATGGTGTAAGTAAAATGGCAGAGTGAGCTGCACCAAGCTCCTGTCCCAGGACAAAATATCAAAAACTAAGCCAAAACTGTTAGAAATAACATTGTCAAAACTCTGAAAAGTATTTACAGCAACCCACTGAATGCTAAATTAAGAAAAAGGGAACTTTAATAAAATAGTAGAAACTATTTTATTAAATGTGGTATTTTTATTTGCTCTTTTCCCACCCCCTTTCTGACTCAGTGAAAGCCTTGAAGAGCACAACCAGTATTTCCAGTGTGGGCCCTTGGTCCCTGATTCTGGATGGAGAAGAGAAGATCTTATTTGCAAATAAGTATATAGGTTTGTTCCAATCTGGCTGAGAACTGCCTGAAGGACTCAAGGCACTTTTCCCTTTTTTGTCTATCTTGGAACTCAGTCTGGCCAGAAAAGCATCAGATGGTTGGGGCAAAAGATTATGGTTGAGACACACGACAGATGAACTAAAGCCTAGGAGAAAAAGCTAGGGAGAGAGTTTCTTTGGGAAATTAGGGCATTCACAAACACCTAGGTTTACGGGGAAATCTTTAAAACCACTAATTTGGCTAGGCCAAGATACATAGTGAGAAAAGACCTCAAAAGACTCTAAGCTTTCACCTCTGGCTAATATCTAGTCTCAGTAAAAGTCTAGCTAAATATTGAAGGAAGGCCCCAGCACAGAGTTACTGGTAAAGACTGGGATTCTGGCATTTAAGGAAACTTCTGTCAAACTACTAGCTGAGCACAAACTAAGAAAGAGAGACTTTAGTGACCACACGTAACAAGGAATACAGTTTCTGCAACTATAATTGGGAAAAGTCACTAGACAAATGGACTACCATAGCTTTAGAAATTAAAAAATCTTATTTCCAGAGTTGCCACATTATAATATTCAAATATTCAGTTCTCAGCAAAAAATTATGAAGCACACAAAGAAGTAGGAAAGCATGACCCATTTACATTTGACACAAATCAGCCCTAAAAATGTTCAGACATTAGAAATACAAGACAGACACTTTAAAACAACTCTATTACGTATGTTCAAAAAGCTAAAGGAAAACATGGAAAAAGAACTAAAGGAAATCAGAAAAACAATGTATAAATAAAATAATATCAACAAAGATATAAAAATTTGAAAAGAACTAAATAGAACTCCTGGAGCCAGAAAGTACAATATATTACAATAAAAAAAATTTGCTGGGAGAATCAATAGCAGATTTGGCAGGCAGAAGACAAAATCAGGAACATGAGGATACGATAACTGATATTTTCCTGTCTGCAAAGCAGAAAAAAAAAAAAAAAAAAAATGAGAAAAGTGAACTGAGTGTAATAGACCAGTGGGATATCATCAAGCAGCCTAATGTCTGCTTAATGGGAATGGGAGAAGAAAGTAAAAAATAGAAAACTCATGTGAGTGTTAATGGCTAAAAACTTCACAGCTAAACAGACATATGTATAGTCATCCTAATCCTAAGTGAATTCAAAGTCCACTAGAATTATTTATACAAAAACTCACTCTTTTAATTCTCTGATCTCATTCTCTCCATGAACTTCATTCTTACTCCACTTTGGCTGCTTGCTCCAATTGCTTCCCCACAGCCTTTCACATCACTTAAAATTGCTTTTTCTCTGAAATAAGAAATTCAGTTGCCCACTTTCTCAATGCAGTCCAAATCCTTATGGCTACCTTACTTAGTTATCTCCATTACAAGTATTCTTCAATTTCAAGATCTGCAGCCTTCTGACTTCTCCCACATTCTTAGTCCCGTAATCCTATCCTTTCTTTCCTCCCTAAAGTGATTCTGATTCTGTACCATTTTAAAATCTATTGAGTCCTCTCCTATAGCATCTCAGCTTTCTAAACCCCAACCTTTTCTTATGCCTGTACCTTGATTGTAGTTAGCTACTACTCCATGTTTTTACCTTCTAACATGTTATTACCTTCTAACATGTTATTAACCCAACATAACGTAGTTTTACCCTCTGCACACCCAAAATCTCTTCTTTCCAATTTGGTTCTTGAACTATATGTATTTAAATTCAACAGATACTTCACGCAACTTAAGTTACTTCATTATCTTTAGTACTGGCACTATTTACTAGTCCCACTTTAAAACACTCTCTTTCCTTGACTTTCATGACACTCAATGTTACTGGGAATGAGTAGCATCAACAAAATATTTTCTTGAGTTTTCTGTTCAACTTTTAAATATTGAGAATCAAAGAGATAATTTTTTATACTTTTCTTTCACTCAATGTCAGCAACCCTCATATGTTTTGGGGACTGTCTTAGTCTGTTTGTGTTGCTATAAGGGAATACCTGATGCTGGGTAATTTTTTTAAAAAGGCTTATTTGGCTCACGGTTCTGCAGGCTGTTCAAGAAACGTGGTGCCAGCATCTGCTTCTGGCTAGGGACTCGCTATTTCCACTCATGGAGGAATGTGAAGAAGAGATGGCATGTGAATATCACATGGTGAGAGAGAAAGGAAGAGAGGAAGGGAAGATGCCAGGTTTTATGTATTTGTTTATTTAACAACCAGATTGCATGGGAACTAACAGTGAGAACTAACTCACTCCCATGAGAATAGTGCCAAACCATTCATGAGGGATCTGCCTCCAGGACCCAAACACCTCCCAATAGGCCCTAACCCCAACACTGGGGATCAAATATCAACATGAAACTTGGAAGGGCCAAACAAACTATATCCAAACCAGAGCAGAGACTTTCAGTAAAAGCCATGCCTTGGTTAGCAGTAGATTTGTGGCGGCAGCAAATCTCTATATTTTTTTGTGAATTACAATGGCAGGTTCACTTAGCTTTATCATTGGTGTGGGGTGACAACACTTCAGACCAATAACAGATTCAACTCCACTGAGCTGCTGGGGTGGCGGTGGGCGGGGGGGGGGGGGGGGGGGGGGGGGGAGCGCAGGTAGAATAAGGAGGAAAAAAAAATAGTGATTTTAAAATCTAAATTCAAAGACCATGGGATGTCTTCACTCACTGCAAGGTGATAATTTGTGAACATATTGAAAGACCCATGGAAATTAACACCAATATTTTCTGAAGAAGGCTTTTGCTGAAGGAGACTTCTGCTTCAGATGGTGAAGGAGTTTAGAACACACCACCCCAAAATACGCCACTCTGGCAAATTTTACTTACATATTTTACTTACTTTTCTGTTGGGAGCAAGCCCCCCAAAATCTGGCCATAAACTGGCCCCAAGACTGGCCATAAACAAAATCTCTGCAGCACTGCAACATGTTCATAATGGCCTTAATGCCTGCGCTGGAAGGTTGTGGGTTTAGGGGAATGAGGGCAAGGAACACCTGGCCCGCCCAGGGCAGAAAACCGCTTAAAGGCATTCTTAAGCCACAAACAATAGCATGAGCGATCTGTGCCTTAAAGGCATGTTCCTGCTGCAGTTAACTAGCCCAACCTATTCCTTTAATTCGGCCCATCGCTTCATTTCCCATAAGGGATACTTTTAGTTAATTTAATGTCTATAGAAACAATGCTAATGACTGGTTTGCTGTTAACCAATATGTAGGTAAATCCCTGTTCAGGGCTCTCAGCTCTGAAGGCTGTGAGACCCCTGATTTCCCACTTTACACCTCTATATTTCTGTGTGTGTGTCTTTAATTCCTCTAGCACCTCTGGGTTAGAGTCTCCCTACCGAGCTGGTCTCAGCACTTTTCCACAACTGCCTTTCTTGGTTTAACCTAGTATAAAAGCATTTAAGTTGTATCAGTTCTTTCAGTGATCATTTCCTTATGAGGGCACACTTGTCACACAAACCCATATTAAATAAATGTGTGTATGTTTTCCTAGTGTTAATCTGCCTTATGTCAAGTTAAGTCTCAGGCACAACCAGAGACCCTAAGAAAAGAGAGGCAAAGTTTTGCCTCTTCTACTGTGGGAAATAAAAGCTCTTAGATTTAGATTTATTTATAAAGACTAGTAAAGTTTAAAACATGTTGATGTAAAATGAGGTGGGATAAGTATAAATTTCCTATAAAAACAAAAGTGCTTTGGGCATTTGGCATTACATAATGAGAAATAAATGTCAGGGTAAACCTCAATTCTTTCCCGGTATAATTCCCATTAAAATTAGTTCTATGTTCAAAGGAAACATTTTATAAGTATATTTACCCCTTTCCCAGACCTATTCTATAAATAATTACTCACTTTACCTGTTGGAGCTTTTGAGGCTCAGAATACAACACTACATCGAGAAGACCTCAAAAGCAGCATCAGAAGCAAAGTTTCTCTCTGCCCTTCCCCTGCTCTCCTGTCACTCACCTCTTATTCTCCCAGAGGCAGGCCATAGAAATGCAAAGCTCTCTTTCTTAAGGCAGGTCATAGAAAAAAAAAAAAACTCCCTTTCCCCAAAGCCAGCCATAAAACCTAAACATAGTATTATGACTTTCTGACATATTTTTGTGTAAGAACTGGCCATAAAGAAATTCTATGACCTACCTTCTTTGATTGTAGGTCATAATACCCCCATTCCAGACGGATCCCTGCCCCAGACCTGGAAGAAAGAAAGCCTGCATAGAAAGGCCAAGAGGAACCTGAATAAACAGCCCTTGTTGGGTTTTGCCTCTCAATCTATTACTATTAGATCATACTCTTTTTATCCATTTGTACCTGACTGTTCCTGCTTCATCAAACCTAAGTATGAAACTAGACATCTTCCTGTGTACCTTTGGTTTTTCATTTCCGATGGCTTTCATGTCACACAAAACTCTGATTAAATGTGTTATGCTTTTCTATTGTTACCCTGTCTTTTGTTATAGGAGTGTCAGCCATAACCCTTACAAAGAAGAAGAAAGGGATCACACCCATTCCGTCCCTACAGGCCTCCCTTACTGCTCCGAGGGCAGAAAACCAGGTTGGATACAGCCCTGTCATGTGAATTTCAATTTTTAAAATCTGTAATTTTCCTACAATTAAAGAAATAGTTACATTACTAAAGCATATTGTTTAGGTGAAATCTTCATAGATTTAATGTTTTTGTGCTAAGAAGAAAATGGATATGGTTTTAAAATGAACCAAGAAAAGTTTCTTAAAGAAAGATGATGGTTAGACTGCAAGTTGGAGAATTGTATAGAAAGAGATTTATCATTCTGTGGCATAACGATGCTCACACTACATACTTGCTCAAATCAATTAATTGCATCCAGAATGGTTTCAAACTTCTATCAGTGGGTAATCAAGGTTCTCCAAGAGTGTTGCCCCAATGTATATTTTTTAGCCTTCTCTCTCATAGAATTTATTAAACAAAGAAATAAACACAGCATTGCTTTATAGCTAGGTAAATACATTCATTATCATCTGAACATGTCTTCTCATTTCTAACTTTGTGATTATATTTTTTGCACTGCTTCTCTCACTTGGAAGGCCCACCTTACCTTTTTTATGGTTACATGGTATACTTACCTAAAGTATAAGTATATTCTCTTTAAAAAAAAAAGCTTTTGACTGATAATTTAGCCCATTGTGATCTATTTCTTTCTAGATTCCTTTTCATGTAATGAGGTTATGTTTTAAACAAGTTAATATATTAAATGGGTTATACCTAAGCACATATGTTTTCTAACCCTTTATACTTGGACGATGTCACCACTGCATTTATTAATATTTGACTATTCCCATAACCGTGTATGCTGGTCTTTACTGTTATTTTACCTCTTATGTTTCTCAATGTTTTATCCAGTAGTTCATAATACTTTATTACCTAGGGGACATAGCTTTACTTCTTCACATTGAATGAAGCTTCTAACACACATTACATGTTCAGTGAATAACTGAAGACATAAATACTCAAGAAAGGCAAAGGAAAGAGGGAGAAATGGAAGGCAGACAAGAACGGTAGAAACAAACAATAAAAAAGGAGAACATGGAACAACTAAAGTGGTCCTCCTTTGTCACTAACCCCTCAATGACTTTATAAACACATTTTGAAAACAGCCTGAAGAGTTAAGTCTGTGAGTTAACATTTGTAAAATTGATTAAATATTATACAGTTCTCTACAGATATAAGGCATTAAAAATCACCTAAATCTAAAATCAGGGTAACTTTTGCTCTCAATACTATTGAATTGTATTTTAAATTTGTTCCACACTGCTCTGTCCCTTTGTTAACTTAATGAAAATTGCGAAATACTTTTGGAATCTGGAATGTCCAGAGTAAATTCCAGTGAAATTCTGTGACGCGTCATCATCCTTTTACTTAGCCATGTTTGTCTTTTTTTTTTTTTTTTTTTGCCAGAGAGTCAACTTAAAAGTCTTTAACTATAGACAATAAATTTGCTATGTAACAGGAATTTTAAAACTCATTTAAATCTCTTCATCACTTTAAATGTACATTAAAGAAAGCAAGTTATACTTGTTAAAGGCATCATTTGCTTTATGGTCACTTAGAAGTCTCTATTATATATTTTACAATTGGCATTTTCAAATATATAAATATATATTTACAGATCATGCATGTTTTCCAAATATGCTATTAAAATCTAGTACAAATTTTTTAGCAAGATTCGTATGGTTGTTTACCACAAAAATAAACAACAGAGTTTCTATGCATCCTGAGATTGATTTTATTTATTTCAGTTAAAAAAAATTTTCTTTTTTTTGAGACGGAGTCTTGCTCTGTCACCCAGGCTGGAGTGCAGTGGCCCGATCTCAGCTCACTGCAAGCTCCACCTCCCAGGTTCACGCCATTCTCCTGCCTCAGCCTCCCGAGTAGCTGGGACTACAGGCGCCCGCCATCTCGCCCGGCTAGTTTTTTTTTTTTGTATTTTTAGTAGAGACCGGGTTTCACCGTGTTAGCCAGGATGGTCTCGATCTCCTGACCTCGTGATCCACCCGTCTCGGCCTCCCAAAGTGCTGGGACTACAGGCTTGAGCCACCGCGCCCGGCCAAAAATTTTTTTTAATTATTTCAAAAAATGTTGTGGGTACATAATAGTTGTATACATTTATTGGGTATGTGAGATGTTTTGATAGAGACATGCAATGTTAAATAAGCATATCAAGGAAAATGGAGTATCCATCCCATCAGTTATTTATCTTTCATGTTACAAACAATCTAATTGCACTATTTATTTTTAAAAATACAATTAAGTTATTGTTGACTATAGTCAACCTATTGTGCTATCAATTTGTATGTCTTATTTTTTTCTATTTTTTTGTACCCATGAGCCATCCACACCTCCCATGCCAAGCCCCTTTTACTCTTCCCAGCCTCTAGTAATCATCCTTCTACTCTATATGTTCATGAGTTCTAGATTCCATGAATAAGTGAGAACATGTGATGCTATTTTTCTGTGCCTGGCTTATTTCACTTAACATAATAATCTCCAGTTTGATTCATACTGTTGCAAATGACAGGATCTCATTTGCTGAGTATGTGACTAAAAAAGAAAAAAAAAAGTTGGTTGTTAAACAATTTTTAATACAAGAGGCATTCGATTAGTTAAAAGGAGACACCTTTAAACAGAATAAAGGTGACATGTCTATATGTTTCTAAAATATTAACAACATTTTACACCCACAGGTAAAATTTTAATTTTTCTCTGTTACCTATTGAATGTCTATAAAATGTGTCCATTTGCATGTCTATAAAATGTGTCTCTTATTTGCATTTCCTAGCTGACAGTTTTGTTGTTGTTTTGTTTTGTTCTGCTTTGTTTTGGGACAGAGTCTCGCTCTGTTGCTCAGGCTGGAGTTCAGTGGCACGATCTCGGCTCACTGCAACCTCTGCCTCCCGGGTTCAAGAGCTTCTCCTGCCTCAGCCTCCTGAGTAGCTGGGATTATAGGTGCGCTCTGCCACACCAGGCTAAGTTTTTTATTTCTAGTAGACACATGGTTTCACCATGTTGGCGAGGATGGTCTCAAACTCCTGACCTTGTGAACTGCCTGCTTCAGCCTCCCAAAGTGCTGGCATTAGAGGCATGAGCCACCACGCCTGGCCAACTGACAGTTTTTCTATTTGAAATATTTAAAATTTATTTTTAGAGGGCATTTAAATTTAAATATGGTAAATAAGGTATTAGTTTGGAACTATTCAATAATTATGCTAAAACCAAGTATGTCAAAAATGCATAGTAAACAGAATTTTGCTTTCACCAGTGTATTGGGCAAGATACTCTAAAAAAAACTCCTGCTACAGAACTACTATATTCTGGATAAAACATATTTTCAATATTTCTGGCTCACAAAGGAGTCACTGTGTTTCCAAGGATGCTCCATCCTGCTCCCAAAAGAACAATAAAATAAAATGCCATGAGCTGAAATAAGAAGTGAGAGGAATGACTAATAAATCAACTAAAGCAGGAACACTTCCCTGAAAATAAATGCTTAAATGTGTGCAAGTTTGAAGACTAAATCTGGGACCAGTGCATATGAAGACTTCAATTAACCAGAGTCATTCACATTGAATCTGCACCCTTTGGAGCTAAGTTATTCCCAGCTTGGCAGTATCTCTTGTATCTTGGCAAATATAAATGTTAATTTTCTCTGAAGAAAATTATTCACAATTAGGGCCAAGAGTAATGTCACAGATTGAGATGATTGTCAAAGATCCCCAAGCCACCATGGACAAGTCAGAAGAAACACAGACATGGGTGCATAAGGACTTTGAATTCAAATGATCACAGAAGGAATTTTTTAAAACGTGTGAAAAAAGTTCAAATCAATAAGATTTTACCTAAAACACATACTGAAAATGAAGAGGAAGTTCTGGAAAAGAAACAACTCTTTTTGAATTAAGAAAATATAAATGATAAATCAAAACTTCTGTAGCAGATAGTAGCATAATAAAATTAGGGGACTTCAACATGTCACCAACAGCACTAGACAGATAATTGAGACAGAAAAATCAAAAGAAACTGAATTTAAACAGGACTGTAGATCAAATGGACCTAGTAGACATTAACAGAATATTCTACCTAACAAATGTAGAATATACATTTTTGTCATCTATGCATGAAATATTCTCCAAGATAGACCATATGTTTAGTTGTCTCAATAAATTAAAAAAAAAAAAAAAAAAGGAGAAATCATATCAAGTATCTTTTTGGAGCACAGTGGAATCAAATTAGAAATCAATACCAAGAGTAACTCTCAAAACTATACAAATATATGGAAACTAAACCACTTGTTCCTCAGCAATCTTTTGTTAAATAATGAAATGAAGGCCGAGATTCAAAAAATTTTTTAAGTAAATGAAAATGCACACAAAATATCAAAACCTCTGAGGTACAGCAAAAGCAATGCTAAGAGGAAAGCTTATATCACTAAATGCCTACATCAAAAGGATATAAAGTTCTCAAGTTAACAACCTAACGCCACACTTCAAGGAACTAAAAATCAAGAACAAACTCAAAACAACCAGAAGAAAAGAAGTAACAGAGATCAGAGCAGAACTAAATGAGATTGGGACCAAAAAAAAAAAAAAAAACAGATACAAAGGATCAATGAAATGACTTTAGTTTTTTGAAAAGATAAATAAAATGGATAGAATGCAAACTAGACCAACCAAGAAAAAAAGAGGGAAGAGTCAAAAAAAAAAAAAAAAAAAAAAAAAAACACAATCAGAAATGATAAGGGTGATATCACAACTGGTACCACAGAAATAAAAAAGATAATCAGAGACTACAATGAGAATCTCTATACACACAAACTAGAAAATCTAGAGGAAATGGGTAAATTCCTGGAAACATACAACCTCCTAATATTGAGCCAGGAAGAAATAGAAACTCTGAACAGACCAATGATAAGTAATGAAATAGAGTCAGTAGTTAACAATCTCCTAACAAATAAAAACCCAGGACCAGACAGATTCACAGCCCAATTTTACCAGATGTATTACACAAAGAAGAGCTGGTACCTATCTTACTAAAACTTATTCCAGAAAAATCAAGGAATAGGGATTCCTCCCTAACTCATTCTATGAAAGAAGTATCACCCTGATACCAAAACTGGGCAAGAAAACAACAACAAAAATAATCTACAGGCTAATATCATTGATGAACATAGTAGCAAAAGTTCTCAATAAAATACTAGCAAACTGAATTTAACAGCACATCAAAAAGTTAATACATCACAGTCAAGTGGGTTATCTTTCAGGGATGCGACATATCCAAATCAATAGATGTGATTCACCACATAAACACAATTAAAACCAACAATCATAGATCATCTCAATAGAAGTAGAAAAGCATTTGATAAAATCCAACATCCCTTTATGATAAAATGAAAACCTTCATCAAATTAGGCATTGAAGGAACATACATCAAAATAATAAAAGCCATATGCAACAAACCCAAAGTAATATCATACCTAATGGGGAAAAGATGAAAAGTACTGGAAAAAGACAAGGATATCCACTTTCGCCACTCCTGTTTAACATAGTACTAGAAGTCCTAGCCAGAGCAGTCAGGCAAGGGAAATAAATAAAAGCCTCTAAATTGGAAAAAAAAAAAAAAAAAAAAAAAAGGAAACCAAATTATTTCTGTTTGCTGGTGACATGATATTTTATACATAGAAAACCCTAAAGACTCTTCCACTCTTCCAAAAGACTCCTAGAATTGAGAAATGACTTTAGTAAAGTTCCAGCATACAAAAATCAAAGTACAAAAATTAGTAGCATTTCTATACATTCTATACATAATGTTCAAGTTGTATACCAAATGAAGAACTCAATTTAATTTACAATAATCACAAAAATATAAAAAAGAATACATGGAACCAAGAAGGTGAAAAATTTCTAAAAGCAGAACTACAGTAGTAATAAAAGAAATTATAGATGACACAATCAAATGGAAAAATATCCCATGTTCATAGATGAAAATAATCAATATAGTTAAAATGATCATATCACTCAAAGCAGATACAGATTCAATGAAACTCCTATTGAATTACCAACATCATTTTTCACAAAATTAGGAAAAATAATTCTGAAATTCTTTTGGAACCAAAAAGAACCTGAATAGCCAAAGCAGTCCTAAGCAAAAAGAACAAAGCTGGAAGTGTCACATTACCCAATTTCAAATTATGCTACATGGCTATAGTAACAAAAATAACATGGTACTGGTACAGAAACAGACACATAGATCAATGGAGCAGAATAGAGAACCTGGAAATAAAGCTGCATATCTATAGCCAACTGATTTTTTACAAAGTTGATAAAAACATACAGTAGGAAAAGGGTACTGTCTTCAGTAAATGGTGCTGGGAAAATTGGATAACCATATGCAGAAGAATGAAGCTGGACCCTTGTCTCTCGTCATATGCAAAGATTAATGCAAGATGGATTAAATACTTACATGTAACACCCAAAACTATAAAAAATACTTGAGAAAAGCTGAGAAATAACTCTTCTGGACTCTGCCCTAGGCAAAGAATTTATGACTAAGACCTAAAAAGCAGAGGCAACAAAAACAAAAATAGACAAATGGGACTTAATTAAACTTGAAAGCATCTGCACAGCAAAAGAAATAATTAACAGAGTGAACAGACAACCTGAGGAATGGGAGAAAATATTTGCAAACTATGCATCCAACAAAGGACTAATATCCACAGTCTACAAGGAACTCAAACAATTCAACATACATACAAAAAACAAATAACCCCAAGAAAAAGTGGGTGAAGGATATGACCAGACATTTCTCTAAAGAAGACATAGAAAGAGCCAACAAACATGAACAAATGCTCGACATCAGTAGTCATAAGAGAAATGCAAATTTAAACCTCAATGAGATACTATCTTACACCAAGTTAGAATGGGTGTTACTTAAAAGCAAGGAAAAAAAAATCAACATATATTGTTGGTAACAATGTGGAGGACAAAATATTTATACACTGTTGGTGGGAATGTAAATTAGTCCAACCTCTATGAAAAACAGTATGGAAATTTCTCAAAGAAATAAAGATAGAATTACCATTTAACTCAGCAATTGCACTAATGGTAACTACCCAAAGGAAAATAAATTGTTATATAAAAAAGACACCTGCACTATATGTATGTTTATCTCATTGCTATTCACAACAGCAAAGTCACAGAATCAATCTATGTATCTATCAGTGGTGGACCAGATAAAGAAAATGTGGTACGTATACACCATGTATTACTACACAACCATAAAAAGATTAAATCATGTCTTTTGCCCCAACATGGATGGAACATTATTCTAAGTGAAATAAGTCGGAAACAGAAAATCAAATACTTCCTGTTAACACTTACAAGTTAGAGCTAAACAATAGGTATACAAGCACATACAGAGTGAAATAAAGACACAGGACACTTCAAAAAGGGAGAGTTTTGAAGGAAAGTGAAGGTTAAAAATTTACCTATAAGGTACAATGTTTACTTTTTCGGTGATGGGCACACTGGAAGCCCAAACTTCACCATTACACAATATATCCATGTAACAAATCTGCACATGTACCTCCTGAATCTATAAAAATAAGTAAATAATAACAACAATAATTAATCCTTTAGAAAGTTTTAACAATAGACAGATTCAACTGAAAGAGGTATTTGTGAACTAGAAGTTAGATTTGAAGATATTACACTGAAAACAGCACAAAACATGTCCTTTCCCATTTTCTCTCTCTCTTTTTTTTTTTTTTTTTTATTATACTTTAAGTAAAAATGAAGAAGAGATATTGAGGATAAAAGGTGAAGGGTGACTGTAAATCCAGGTGTAACTTCCAAAAGAAAAAAAAAAAATAGAGAAAATAGAGGCTTGAAATATCTGAAAATATAGGCCGGGCACAGTGACTCACACCTCCCAGCACTTTGGGAGGCCAAGGCGGGTGGATCACCAGGCCATGAGATCCAGACCACTCTGGCTAACGCGGTGAAACCCCGTCTCTACTGAAAACACAAAAAATTAGCCGGGCGTGGTGGCGGGTGCCCGTAGTCCCAGCTACTCGGGGGGGCTGAGGCAGGAGAAAGGCGTGAACTGGCAAGGCGGAGCTTGCAGTGAGCCGAGATCGCGCCACTGCACTGGAGCCTGGGTGACAGAGCGAGACTCTGTCTCAAAAAAAAAAAAAAAAAGAAATATTTGGAAAAAATAGAAGATGAGGATTATTTGGAGAGGACAAAACACGAATTTGCAGACATCAAAAGCAGAACATATTTGAAACAAAGTAAATAAAAATATTTCCACAAATAAAAGCTCCAGCAAAGCAAACATAAAGAAAAGGTATTTCAATGTAGCCAAAAGAAAAAAAATGTAAAAAATAAAGACTATTAGACAATATTCTCAACAGCAACAACAGACACCAGAAGATATAAACTACACAAGAGAAAATGGTTGCTTCTTAAGGATTGTTTTCCAAGAATATGATGAGCTCTAAAACTATTGTATTATTTATAAGTGTATTACACTGATTGACCCTTATGCTTTGATAAGTTATGCATTATAGAATTCCAGAGATAATTAAGGAGAAAAGTTAAAATATACAAATATATTTATTAAGCATTATATCAATGCAACAATTCTGCACATGCACCCCAAATCTAAAATTATATATATATGTAAATATGAAATAAAAATAAAGTGTACAAGCAAGTAGAAAAAATAAAATAATCCAAAAAATTCTGGGCAGTGTAAATGAAAAGGTAAGATAAATAATTCTAAGAATACAAAATAGTAATAATTCTAAAAATGCAAACTTAGTAATAATAGCAAAATAGAGACACATTTTAAGTTAGAGATTTCAGAATAAAATTGAAGTAAATTAAAAGAAATTTAAAAAGAATAAAAATATAGGCTATTTATGAGACGGCAGTGACCCCTCTTAGGGACCTGCCAGTTACCTCTCTGCCTCAAAGCATGGAATTAAAGGAAAACCTTGAGCTCCTCCAGCGGAATTTTCAGGCACCTAGGTAGCCATGAGAAGTAAATCAGCAACCTGATAAACAAGAAGATAACAATACCTTAAAATAATATCCAAGGAAACTAGAGCCACAAAATGTTTGGTTCTCAGTAGAAACTAAAGATAGCATCTTAACATGTGTCCCTGAATAGTTTTTCAGAAACCTGGACTCCTACCAAACAAAAATTGCTGCCTGCTGGCATGTAGACCTCAGAAAATGGGAAACTGAGGGCTGAACTCTGACTTCCATTCTTTGTTCTAAATTTCTTTCTGAGAAGCCTGGAAGAATTCATGCCACAGGCCAAAGCCAACATTCCTTTCTGCTGACCCAAATTTTTAGACAAATCTTTTCCTCCTTTACCAATCACAAATCAGAAAATCTTTGACTCTACATATGTCCTGTGGGCCCCTGCTTCTGGATGTCCCACCTTTTTTTTTTTTTTTTTTTTTTTTAGGTCAAACCAATATATATAATTCATGTATTGATTTATAACTTGTCCGTAGCTTCTAACTCTCTGCCTTTAAACCCCCTTACCAGTAAGCCATCAGAGAGTTCAGGTGTTCAGCTGTAGCTGTCTGATTCTCCTTGCTTGGTGCCCTAAGCAATAAATGCCTTATTTTCTCTCACCACAACTCCTGATGTTAGCATTTGGCTTTGCTATACTGGGCGGCAGACTCACGTATGGTTTCATAGCTTTTATAAGAGACATGATCAAATCACATAGGTACAGAAAATGTGAAAATAAAAGAATTTTTAAAATGTACCAAACAAATGTTAATGGAAAGAATCATAGGATACCTTTATTAATATCAATTATAATACAAATTCAGGTAAATGGAAATTTCCTTTGTGAATTAACATGGTCCTAGATTGGTGGTTGCCCTAGACACTTGGGATTTTCTTCAAAGGAATGCACATCCATCCTAGGCCTCAAATAAAGCCAACACATACTTTTCCTAGCTGAATGAGCATCTCCCATAAAACAAATAATCAAGTGCAGAAGAAAAATAAGCTACCTTGAATGGAAGCCAGTAGAGAGAAAACAAATCCACACATTTTCACATATTAGAATTATCAAACATAAAATATAAAATATTTATATTTACATGGTTAAAGAAAGAAAAGTCAAGCTTAAGCAGAAAACATATGAAATGAGCCTGAATCATCTTGTAGTGCCATAAAGTGAAGAAGGGCTGAAACCAAAGCAAAAAATCCCATGTGCGGATATGTTACAAGGGACGCGAGTGAATTCAAAGATCTACCAATAGTCGAAGAAGAAACAATTGGAGCAATAAAGTAAATTGGTTTTGAATTACAATTCTAAAATAAATACCCATGAATCAATATTTATATAAATAGATGATTGAATAAATAAATAAAGGGTATATAATCGACAAAGCTTCCATGCTGAAAATTCCAAGTAATTTAGATACTTTAGTCTCAAGGAGACAGAGCATAAATAACTCCTTAAATGTGAGATGTGCATAGTAAATTCCTTCCAAAAATACAGTTAAAAAGACGAAAACAGTAACATTACCATAAAGAAACTGAGGAGCAAATACTGATCATTGCTGAAGAGCAAATGATCAATGTTAACATCAACAGTAATAAATCATGTTGATAATATGCACACTGAGTTAGTGGAAAATGATGCGTTAGCTCTATACTCTGCCTCTCAGCCGTATATAATTTCAGTATAATCATAAGATAACCATCAGACAAATCCTAATAGAGGGACATTTTACAAAATATCTAACCTGTATTCCTCAAAACTATAGAGGACATATAAGTTAAAGTGTGAGAAATTGTCATAGTTAAGAAATGTCTAAGGTGATATAATGACTATATCTAATGTGGAATTCTGAATAGGATCCTCCAACAGTGAAAGGACATTAGATAAATGCTAAGGACCTAAATAAACTGCGGACATTACTTAATACTAATGCATCAATATTGTTATTAATTGAAACAAATATACCATAGATAATAACTATAGAATAGTAATAATAGAGGAAACTGATGTGAGGTATAAGGGAACTGTCTGCACTATGCTTGCAATTTTTCTGTACATCTAAAGCTATTCTAAAATAAAAGATATAATGGTGACAATCAAAACACAGTTGTCTTTCATCTTTTTCATCTTCTATTTCTTTAATCATTATTATTGTTTCCTATAATCTACAGATATTTCTGGACTTGAAAAGAGTCAATCTTTTAAAAAATAAACAACTTCTATAGATGGAAACATATGTACATATAAAGTACAATAAAATATAAAATAAAATACAATTCAATTTCAATGTAAGGAATTAGCTGCATATTACAGAAATCTGAAGAAAAGTAGACCTAGATTGGTTAAAGATATTATAAATAAATAGCACAAATAGACAAAAGATGAAAAAGATGAAAGAAAATTGTGTTTTGATTGTCACCATTATATCTTAGTTTTCTATTTTATTAATTACTCCTCTTTATTTCTTTCCCTGTATTTTATTTGGGTTTATTTAGGCTGTTATGCTACTTCTAATTATATAAGTTAGTTCCTTGAGTCAATATTGAGTCAATACATTTTAGTCTTTTTATTTAAATAAGAGCAATGGTTACAAATTTTCTCAAAATGTGACTTTTGTTGCATCCTACAAACACTTATGTACACATTTTCATTATCATTTTTACTAAATTGTAATATCCATTCCAATTTCTTACTTGATTCAATTTAGACTATTTTATATTTCACACATGAAAACTTTTAATTTATATTTTTGTTCCTTAGGTAACGTTTAGTTATTTTGTTTAGAGAATGTGATATAAATGATTATGACATTGAGATTTTCATTTCTGCTCAGTACACAGTACACAAAAAGATCTTGCTCATGCTTGAGAAAAATATTTGTTCTCAAAATTTTGGTTGAAGGGTAATTTTTCATAAATAATTATTCTAATATTTTATAATATGATCAGTGAAATCTTTTTATATTTTCATATTCAAATGGGTTTTTGCTTACTAATGAGTATGATAAATTTCACACACTAATTTTATATCAAGTAATCTTAGTAACCTTCTTTAATTCTAATAATCTATACCTATAATAGGTTCTTTGGAATTTTCTATCTATATATTCATAATATCTATGAGTAGTTTTATTTCTTTCTTCTAAATCCATATATATATTATTTATTTTTATTTCCGTAGTTTACTGTCTAGAAACTCTAGCTTATGTTAAAAAAATGCAGAGAGTGGACATCTCTATGTTGTTTCTGATCTCAGAGAGTAAGCTTTCTATAGGAGTTTTCTTCCTCTCCCCAATTATATTGAGATGTAATTGACCAACAAAAATTGTATACATTTAAGGAATATAGTGTGATGTTTTCATATACATATATAGTGAAATGATTTCCATAATCAAGCTAATTACTATATCCATTACCTCACATACAAAGTTATTTTTGTTTGTTTGTTTGTTTTGAGACTGAGTCTCGCCCTGTCCAGGCTGGAGTGCAGTGGCACGATCAGGGCTCACTGCAACCTCCGCCTCCAGAGTTGAAGCAATCCTCTTGCCTCAGTCTGCTGAGTAGCTGGGATTACAGGTGCCCGCCACCACATGGGCCTGGCTAATTTTTGTATTATTAGTAGAGATGGGGTTTCATCAATTGTTTTGTTGTTGTTGTTTGGTTGGATTTTTTTGGTGTGGTGAGAACATTTAAGATCTATTCCTAGAACCACAAATACCATTTGACCCAGCAATTCCATTACTGAGGATATACTCAAAGGAATATCAATCATTCTATTATAAAGATACATGCAAGTGTATGTTCATTGCAGCACTATTCACAAGAGCAAGGCATGGAATCAACCCAAATGCCCATCAACGATAGACTGGAAGAAGAAAATGTGGTACATATACACCATGGAATACTATGCAGCCATAAAAAGAATGAGATCATGCCCTTTGCAGGGACATGGACAGAGATGGAAGCCATTATTCTCAGCAAATTAACACAGGAATAGAAAACCAAACACTGCATGTTCTCACTTATAAATGAGAGCTGAACAATGAGAACACATGGACACAGGGAGGAGAACAACACACACTGTGGACTGGAATCGGTCGGGAGGCAGAACATCAGGATAAATAGCTAATGCATGTGGGAATTAATATCTAGGTGATGGGTTGATAGGTGCAGCAAACCATCATGGTACACGTTTACCTATGTAACAAACCTGCACATCCTGCACATGTATCCTAGAACTTAAAATAAAATAAAATAAAATAAAATATATCTTTCTAAAAAAGATCTATTCTGTGAACAATTTCAAGTATACAATATAGTGTTATTAACCACCACACTAATATACTATCATTAATGTCACCAGGCTGTACATTAAATTTCCAGAACTTAATTTTGCACAAATTCAACTGTACCCTTTGACCAACATCTCATTTCCTTTAACCCTGCCCCCCACTTCTTGCAAACACCATTGTACTATTTCTATGAATTTGACTATTTAAGATTCTATATATAAGTGAGATTATTTAGCATATGTCTTTTTGTACTTGGTTTATTTCACTTAGCATAATATCTTATGCTGATCCACATTGTTACGAATGACAGAATTTCTCTTTTCTAAGGCTGAATAATATTCTGTGTGTGTGTGTGTGTATTGTGTGTTACATTCCTTTATCCATTTATCCACAGATGCTGTAGTTTTCCTGTACTTTCCCTTTTCTAGATTAAGTAAATTCATTTCTATACTATTTAGCATAGAATTGTTATGAATAAATGTTGTTCTTTCATTAAATGCTTTTTTTGCATTTACTTGTGTGATTGTGTGATTTGTCTTTTATTTCCTCAATGTGATAAAGTACATTAACTGATATCTAATGTTTAACAAATCTTGCATTTCTTACATAAAATTAATTTGGTTATAAGGCATTATCCTCATTAAATATTATTAGATTTAGGTTGCCAAAATTTCTTTAAGATCTTTGTCTCTATGTTTATCAGTAAAATTGATCTGTAAATTTCCTTTTTCTGTACTTCCTTGTTAAGTTTTGGAATGAAGATTAGGCTAATCTCATAAAAGAGCTGGTCAGTATCTGCAAGTTGTTTTGTTTTGTTTCAGAAAGGAAAACCATAGAAATGGAAACATAGGCTGGGTAAAGTGGCTCATGCCTGTAATCCCACCACTTGGGAGGCCGAAGCGGGTGGATCACTTGAGGTCAGAAATTGAAGACCAGCCTGGCCAACATGGTGAAACCCCCATCTCTACTTAAAAATACAAAAATTATCTGGGCATGGTGACGGGTGCCTATAATCCCAGCTACTCAGGAGGTTAAGGCAGGAGAATTGCTTGAACCTGGGAAGCTAAGATTGCAGTGAGCCAACATGGTGCCACTGCACTCCAGCCTGGGAGATAGAGCAAGCTCCATCTCAAAGAAAAAAAACAAGGGAGACATACACCTGCAAAAATCATCACATATTAATTTATGCAAAGGACAGTATGAAATTGTTTTGTATTTCTTGGGGGCCACACGGATTTTAATTGTTCTAGGCAAGATTTTATTGTAATATCATAATTGTAGGTGTCAGATCGTCCAAACAGTATAAAAATCCTCATTATAAAAATCCTCAGGGTGATGACGTTCTTATTGTTGTTGGTATTTTTACCCAAGACTTCACAAAAATGTCAGGACTCCTTTTGCTCAAAACTGGTCATTTGACTGGATGCTCTCGGGTAAAGTAGAACATATATTTTATATTTTATCAATCATTATCTCTAAATTTAATTTTTATATTATTTGCAGCATACTATGAATAATGAGAAAGTATACAAAGCAATAAATTTTTGACTCCTCCATGAGTTTATCATAATGTTATAATCTTACAATAATTATAGTAACTATTATTGAATAACTATTGTGTAGCTGGGATTATATGGGCATAATAAATATATGGGTATTTTATATATATAATATACACATATATGTTATATATTTATATATAACGTGTGTATGTATGTATATACAAACATGTATATGTAAATATATAACACATATGTGTGTATATATAACATATATGTGTGTGTGTATATATATAATCCTTTTAGGCTATTCAACAATCTGTGAGGTGAGAATTAATATGTCCATTTGATAGCTGAAGACATGTCCTCTCAAAGGTGTTACATAACCTGCTCATGGAATATGTGGCAGATGGAGGATTTGAATCTAGATCTGACACTGAAGTTCTCATTTTTCCATTGCATTGTTACTTCTCCTACTATATGTATATCCATTCACGTATTTATTTTTTCTTCCATTCAAGCAATGTAGGAGGCACTGTACTGGAGACTAGATAAAAAGATGAACAAGATAGACATGGCCCAGTCTCAAGTTGTAGTGCACAGACCAACAATTACAAAAGCATTTACAGCTAATGACTAAGTACTATGGAAGAAGAAGGGCAGGGGCATCTATTTAAGTCCGGGAAAAGTGAACTTAGCCAGTACTGGAAGAGTATTATAGATGCCAGGTATGTGAGTAAAGTTAACTCCAAGAAGCTGCACTAGATGGTCTTAAAACTTTTCAATTATAAATTATAAAAGCTTGGGCTGGGCACGGTGGTTCAAGCCTATTATCCTAGCACTTTGAGAGGCCGAGGCAGGTGGATCACTTGAGGCCAGGAGTTTGACACCTGCCTAGCCAACATGGCGAAACTCCAATATTGCATCTCTACTAAAAAATACAAAAATTAGCTGGACTTGTTGGTGCAGGCCTGTTATCCCAGCTACTTGAGAGGCCAAGGCATGAGAATTGGTCGAGTCTGGTAGGTGGAGGTTGCAGTGAGTGGAGACACTGCACTCCAGCCTGGGCGACAGAGCAAGACTCCATCTCAGACAATAAAATAAAACAAAACAAAATAAAATAAAATAAAATACAAAAAACTATAAAAGCTTAAGAGTCAGTGAATACTTTCTAGTGTCTCTCTTTATGAGGACAATTAATATACACATTAAAAAATTAAATTTTATGTATTTTTTAAATTATTCATGCAGAAATTTACTTGGGGTTGGAAAATAACTATATTAAAATGCAGGTACGTCAATATGCCTACGTACCCTTAATATTTACATTACTCCTAAAATGACTGTATCAAAAAAGATGCATAACTTTTGTCAGTGCCTTAAAAAATACTTTCTGGTAATAAACTAAGTGCATAAGGAGTTCATTATCTCTTTCAAGCTAGGAAGTCAATGCAGGAAGAATATATTCAAGTAAAAACACACTGAATTAGTAAAACACAATGTGGATCCCAGAAAATTAAAATTCTAAGTGCATAGTAAGTAATCATGATGTCTCCATTAGTTTATATTCATTTGTTTTAATTTAAAGGATTTTGGTTCCTCAAGAAATCCTTCTTTAATTATACATATTTGGGGAAGATAGAGTTGTAGAAATGAATACATATTAGATGCAGATGGAGATAGAAATGTACATAGAAGTCCAGGTGAAGTAGAGAGATATGATACAAAATAGATGATGTAACAAGCATAACTTTACTATATGTAGTAGTTTTCAAGGGCTGCCATAGCAAAGCATCAGAAACCGAGTAGCTTCAACAACAGACATTTATTTTCTTATAATTTTGGAGGCTCAAAGTCCAGAATCAAGGTGTTGGTGGGGTTGTCTCCTAATAGCTATGAGAAATAATCTGTTCCATGCCTCTCTCCTATTTCTGGAAGTTTGCTGATAATCTTGGACGTTTCTTGGCTTGTAGAGGTTCGCTCTCATCTCTGCCTTCATGTTCACATAGCATTGTCTCTGTTTGTGTGCCTTCCCCTCTATCCAAATTTTCCATTTTTTTAAGGACACAGTCATATTGGATTAGGGGCTACCCTAGCCAACTAGTCTTAACTTGATTATCTGAAAAGACCCTTTTTCTAACTAAGGTCACATTCATAGGTGCTAGGGCTTAGAATGTCAGCATCTTTTAGGAGAGGATTCAGCCTACACCACTACATGCAACATTAAATAAGTGTAATTTTATGAAACAATCTTCATGTGACTAATTTGAATATCACATAGATATATAATAGTATCTCTTAAAACTCCCAACTTATTTTAAAATTTCATATTTAAAAATAGTTTCCATTTATTAATATGACAGACCATATACTTGAAGATAGAATTATAAGTGGAAAAATAAGAAGAAAAAATTTTAAAAACCTATAATGAGAAATGAATTACATTTTCACTTTGTAGAGCTGTGACATGCATTTTCCTTTTTATTCTTTTTACTTTGTCATTAAATTAACACAGATTCACAAGAAATGTCATACTAATTTTGATATCTTTGAATCTGATGTAGAAAAAGGTCACATTTAATCAAAACAGGCCAGAATATTCATGAAGTCTTGGTCTTGTCCATACCTTAGTATCACAGGTTTCATACTGAATTTATACTGTGTGTACATTGCGTAAGTTCATTAAGTTATTTAAAGGTAACATGATTTTAAACATCACATTTCAGAACCCTGAAAGTTAAAAAGGAAAGCCCTCTTCACATAACTATATAAATAATAAAAATCGAAAACAATAAACAGCTTTTGTAGTCGTATATGTACAAATTTTTTAAAGCTATCTTTATTACAATTAATAAGATGGGAAAATTTAAAAATATAAAATTAAAATTGGGTAATACAGTGAAAATATTTTATATTTTTATGTAGAAGAAGAATAACTTGAATCAACTGTCATAGAATAATTTCCCCAAATATATTAGGCTTTAGATAAAAATTAGTCACAATAGCAGTGACAAAACAAATCTATGTATGTTTTACCCATATTAATTCCATAAAAACTTGACTCTCTCAACATTCATATTTAAAGTTCTGAAATCCTTTTGTGATTTTATTCTTTTTGATATGATTATATGAGCGATTACCTGACAATGTTCCTCTGAGCTTGTTCCAAGCATGATATAGGGTAACAGATTTATTTATTACGAAGAAACCGAATCAGTCAGATTCCTACGAAGAATGTAAACTCTGCTCAAAGAAGCAAAATCTATAATCTACTCAAAGAAGCAAAAAGTAAAAGGGATTGCTTACAGAGGTAATAGATATAATGAGAAGTGAAACAGAAAATAGCGAGGTAACAGGAAAATTTGCTACAGCAGGAAGTTGTGCTACGAACCCTAGGCTGGATTAACAAAGGGAAAAGGTGGTTTTGGCACAGCCCAGGGCCATGACTGCTCAGGTGGAATCACTGTGGGTCTCTCTATCTGGAGGCAGTGCCATTAAGGAGATGCACCTGTTGCTCATACCGCCTGATGCTGGGAGAATGAGAAATACCTTAGTTTCTCTCTTGCTCCTTACCTCCTATTGACTGAAAAACTCGTGAACAAGAAGATTGAGTCTATCAACTATAGTCAAGCCAAAAAAGAAGAAACACTCAACAAAGGGAGATTTTCATACAGAGAACTGGTCACACTACTAGCAAGAAAACTGAAAGGCACTAAAGTCAATGACTCTAAAAATAAGGTAACGTCGTTCAGGAAGGCAGATGCTTTCTAATTTTTGCTTGGTTTGACAAAATTGGAGAGGAACCTAATTGATTTATTAATTGATGAAAAATGTTTGATGGCAAGTCACAATGTGACTTTGGCATGAAATCTGGAAAACAGTCAAGGAATTAAACAACATGGCTGTAAAAGCATACTTTATTTTCCTATGCTACTTTTTGTGAACATGATTTCTCCCAATGACTCTATTTATAAACATACATACACACAGCAAAATTTCTGCTAAAATTAGCCTTATTTTGAAATGCCCACCAACATATGCATAGAATAATTGTGAAAATATTCAGCTGCCTCATCCATCCTAGTAAGAGATGTATTTTACAGTAATATTTTACTTAAGGTAATTTTCAAATGTCATATTTATAGTTTTAAAAAACTGTAAATTAGAAGTAATTTCAATTACAATTTAATCTAGAACAATTTTATTTCTTTGAATATGATGGTTCCAAGACATTTAAAAATAAATTTATATTTATATGTATATTACAAATAAATGTAAATTTAAAGACATATTTATTGCAGTATAGTATATTAATTATAAAATGCTTTCAAATATAAAATATGTTATCGCAATATATTACAGTAATTTTCTGTGGAGAAGTAGAAAAATTATGAGTTCTTATAGAAAAAGCCAGCATTTAAAATTTTTAAATATTAAAAAAGCGATTAATGACATAATGTATTATAATGAATTATGAGGGATATCAAATTGCTGTGGTATTTGTAGTTTTTAAAATACATATTTAAAAGTAATATAATTTCATTTAGCAATATCAATACTCATAGAAATGAGTGTGTACACTCAGTTTTGAAAATTACATTATTTGCAGAAACTTCAACTTAAGCAAAATATAAAAAGTAGATAGTAACAATAATGTGCAAAGGGGTTCATAGTTATTTAAAATTACTTTCTGGAAGAGTGATCAAAACGTTTGAAGGTCACTAATCTAATCTGCCACATTGATGGATGTGTCTCTTATTTAAATTCATTGTAACTTTATAGAGATAAATTAATGTCCCAAGTTACACATTGGGTAAGTAATTCGGTCAGATGAGCTGATGTTCTCTGTTTTCCTTTTCAGAAGCACCCTACATGTACACAGTGCTATCATAAACATAATTCTATTTATCCCCAGTTAATAAAATTTCTCATTTTTCTCTTCTAGTTAAAACTCAAAAAGCCACTAAAGTTACTAACCCAAGATCAAATGACTGATTTACCTATGAGCTATTCATTGATGCATGCTATTAAAACTTATGTGTGGCAATAAAAAAGTTCAACTTGTACAATAAAAAAGTATGAAAATAAAGTTCAAACTGTAGATAAAAAAATTCAAACTTGTAGATAAAAAATTGCTATAACGTGTCATAGGAAGCTAGACTAGTAAGCTGAGTTTAATTTGAAAAAAGAGACTTATGCTTATCCAATACAATATATGAATAACTAATACAATATAAGAATATTTAAATCATTAATTTTGTCAGCAAGCATGTTGAACACAATATATTTTAGGCATTCATCTAAACACTGGGGTAGATGAGTAAGATAAAGACTTACACTATATAAATCTCATAATTCAATAATAGAGGCAGGAACAGGTGAATTGTACCAAAAATCCAATACATTTTCAAAATAATCAATCATAGAGTTATTAGAATTAAAAAGATATATTACTAATGGAACACAAAGTCCACTAGCACTGAATGAATAAAACATTAAATAAATACAAAACAATGTCTATGAAACAAATGTAAAAAAGACAGTGCCCCAGAAAAGAACTCTGGGGGAGATAGAAGGAATGTGAGCAGGTGTGCTCCATGTCACAACTGACTTTCTTGAAGGAAATTATTGATATTTCATCTGTACTTTCTCACTGTGAGCAGTTTACTAACTAAAAATTAGATTGAGAAGAAAAATTGAATAAATTTTTCACACTAGATTTTTTTTTATCAGATACCTGATTTATTCTTTAGCAAATGCTATTTCATTACTTGTCAGGATCATCCTCTCTTGTGGCAACAAAAAAAAAGGGGAAAAAAATAAACCCCACCTACTTCAGATTCTTCAGCTTGGCTAGGTTTATTCTCACTGTGAAAATAATCTATTATAGAGAAGTCTTAAAAATGGCAACCAGACTGAATCAGAACTCCATCTTTCATCTCAGCTGAATAACAACTCTCACTTGTGATTATGTCACTTAAATCCAGTTACATAACATGAATTAAAATTTTCGGTAGCCCACAATACCACAAGCATACATTGGTTTTAACTGAACATTTGATGTTATACGTCTCCAAAAGCTTTGCAAGTTCTCCCGTGCTCCCAAGTAAGCCTATACAAAATTGAAAAGACACTATAAGAAATGTATTTTTATTCACTATATAATAAAATTATTATTTATTTATTATTATTTAATAAAAATAATATTTTTTATTCCCTTTCCTCTACCAAAGGCTATGAAGAGGGCATGTTTTTTTCTATATCACATAAAACCCAGGTATCTGTTTAAAAAGCAAGGAAGTCTAAGGTCAATCTTCCTTGACATGCATATTTTCTACCACCAGAATGACCTATTTGATCACAATTGTATTATTCATGAAAGAAAATATTTGAGTCACAATGTTTTCTGTTTTTAGGGTATATATTAGTAGGTTTATTGACTAAGAAAGATAAGTTATGTAATATTAAGCCACTTTTCCTTTTTCCTTCTTCATTTGCTGCTCATTCTGAGTCTAGAGAAATAAAAAGACTTTTTGCTCATATGTTTTTAGCAAGGAGAAATGAATGAAAATGTTTAATTAATATTATGACATTATTATATGTATCTGTCAAATTCTGCATTGACTATGTGTTTTATTCCATCAGATTTTCTTCAAACCATGTCAGAAAGAGATGATGATATATTTACTATATTTTTCTTTGATTTTTTTGAATAATGCTGAATTTAATATTGGAAAGATTTTACATATTATTAGTTTCCTTTGGCTCTACTCTATGATCTCAGATTCATCAACTCACCTTGTAACACTACAAACAAGTTTTTAGCCCCTGGTTATTGATATAGCTTCAGTAAACATCTAAGGTTTCTAGCTATCATTTCTCAAACATAAAGGGTAAACATATGCACACACACACATACGTACACACAGACACATTTTTATAGCCCTCAAATTTATGTAACAATAAAAAAACTCACAGTATTAAACAATAAAAGCCAGACACTTTTAGTGTGAACTTACTATATGATCTTATCTTTGTAATGCGTGAACACAAGCAAAACTGTTCTAAATCAATCTAGTGAATTTTCTTGGAAGGAGCAAAGTACGTAGGGGATGATAGAAACTGGAAAGAAAGAAAGAAAGCTTCTAGAGTGGTGGCAAACTTTATTTGGGTTCTAAGTGAATAGTTATACTCCCTTTGTGTAAATTCTATTAACTGTACATATATGATATTTCTATATATATTGTGTCTGCATTGATATTATAGGCATAAAAAGTTTTAGAAATGTATTACATTTAAGAAAATGTCACTTAGTGTCATGATATGTGCTTAAATAAACAGTCAAGTCCAAAAATAAGTGTTAGTCCAAAGACTTACTCCTTCTTCTGTGTTGCCACAACATCTCACATAACGACGGCATCAAATAAAGCTTTAATTATTTGTTTACATGATTTTCTCTATTATTGGAAATGCAGTTATATGAAACCAGGCACTATGTCTAGCTTGTTGCTTGGCATAAATATTTTAAAAACTTTACTGAATGACTAACAATAATATTTTAATTTCTGTTCTTCTTTATTTCCATGCCAATATTGAAAGAAAAGACACAGTGTTTTAAAATTAAGCAATAATAATAACTTCAAGAGAGATTTGGAGACAGGTTGTTAAAATAATTCATTATGAAAGTTGATAAAGTGATGTTAGGTGTGTGGGAGAGCCTTATTTAGGGAGTTAATCTTAGAATATGTCTATCGTACTCTGTGTGTACAAACGATTTCTGCCATGCTTTGAGATGGGCTTCACTGGGCCAATAAAATGTGGCACTTGTATTACTTACTCAATATTATTGAAGTTATCCTAGTAAAAGATGTATGAGAAAGCAAATGTAAGGCTAGCTGTTCCCTTTCCTCTACCAAAGGTTATGTATAGAACATGTTTCTTCTATATCACATAAAACCCAGATATCTGTTTAAAAAGCAAGGAAGTTGAATCTACACAGATAAATTGAAATAATGATTTATATTTTGATTTCAGTTAAAATAATTACATATTAAGTTTTAAATGTTGAGCCATACCAAATTAATATAATGATGAAGCAGAACAATTATCGTTTCATCATCTATAGTAGTGGAAGTTCCCAACACTTCCCGCCACACTCCCATAAAACCATTTTTTTCAAACAATTTATAAAGCCATATTGCTGTACTCTGGCTAAAGGAGTCCTAAGCCTTGAGCCATCACTTGAGTTCTTGATAGTCCCTTAAGCCTCTAATACACTGCTGAGTAGACCTGAGGTTCCATGAAGCATAAGTTGAAAACTGCTGAGAGTAATTTAGCACCAATGTTCAGGTCTATGAACTATAGTATGATGAATTTGCTTTCATATTTGCTCTGCACATCTACTTATATAGTGGTTGTCTCATCTCATCTTTCCAAACTGAATATTCTATATCATAACCATCTGTCTACTTGGTAAAATATTTTTTTTCTTCATTAAAAATAGAGTTGCCTCCTTAACATATTTACTTTTTTCTCTTTGACCAAAATTTCAGTCATTGCATTTCTTTCCACTATTTTGGAGATGCACAGAAGATATTTACTTCCTAAACCTCGATTCAGGAAATATCTAATAATACAATAAAGTTAATTTGGAAATTTCTGTAATTTTTCCTTATTACCTTCTAATACAAGAACAAATATCAACACCCTTACTAGCTGAGTAATTTTGGACACGTTACTTCATCTGCCTGGGTCTCAGTTTTCTCAGCAAAGAAGTGGGACAACAGCTGTATTTGCCTGATAGGGTTGTCGTGAAAATTAAATAAATTAAGACAAGATAATTTCTCCCAACACAACAAATTCTCAGTGTGTTAGTTTTTAGCATTAGCTATTATCAAAAGATACTAGTTATTATCACTTGGATTTCTAATTTCTGGAAATTAGAAAAAGATGAAAAAGAGGTAATTGTGAGTGGTAGAAGGAGATTATATGGGAGAACATGTGAGAAATCTGTACCTATTTCCTCAAGACTGGCCCTGTTGAGCAGAGAAATAATGTTGACTTTGAAGTTTGAGAATCAATTACTTTAAGAGTATGCTAGAAACACTTTCTCCATGGGTAATCCCATGGACTATTATATTACGTGATTAGCTCAAGGTCTCAAAATGCCTATTAATAAAGTCAATTTAGAATTTTTTAAAATTTTTCCTTAATACCTTGTATTTTTATACTTTTTTCCTTTATCATTCCCAACATTTCCATGTGTGACAGAAATGTTATAATCTTTATTTACCTGGTAAAAATGTATAGACACGTCTCTGTCATATAATGGTAAACCGGAAACCCAGATTCAGTCTGTTTTCCTTGCCACAACTCTAGATCTGCTTCCTACGCTCTTTTTTCCATTCATTGTGTTTCCAAACATATGTGTGAAACATATATAGGGAAAAAAGAGTGTAGGTGATTTCATGGTGTGAATATATCATACTTTATTCCACTGTTGTTGAGCATTAGGTAACTTTTTTTTTTTTTTTTTAACTGTCTTTTCATGGGTGATCAGTGTCCAACTACTACAAATGATATGGCAATTAATATTTTAGAGCATCTTGTTTGGTACACAAATGTATCCAGCTCTGTTGGAACTGTTAGCACAAAAGTGTGCATGTGTACATCTTTAGTAGTGACAGTTTTCCCAAGTATACAACTTTTCTTGCATTTGTTGCCAATATTTACCCTTGTCTGTATTTTTACTTTTTACCATGGGGAAGGGAGTGGTAGTGTCACCTCATTCTGGTTTTAATTGCTTTTATCTGCTCCTTAATGAATTTTAATGCCTTTTCATATTTATCTTTTTATATATATTTTCTTACCCTATATCATTAAAATATTTTCTTATTTGTTTTCTATGAGTTTTATAATTTTAACTTTATATTTAAAATACAGTTAAATTTGAATTAATACATGCATACTCATATAGAGTGTAAGAATTGAATTTTTTTTTGCTAACGTCATTTATTAAAATGACTCTTATTTGTCTCCTAAATTACTTTCTCATTTTTGTTGAAAATCAATTGATCATACATGTATGCCTCCATTTTTTAACTCTCTGATGTGTACCATTGATCTATTTGTTTGCCTTTATACCAAAACATAATGCCAAAATATGATTATGGTCATTTCATTTCATAATACACCCTGAAATCAAGTATTATAAATCTTCCACTTTCTTTTCGTTCTTTCTTCCTCTCTCTCTCTCTCTCTGTCTCTCTCTTTCTGAGACACAGGTTTGCTCTTTTTGCCCAGGCTGGAGTGCAATGGCATGCTGTCAGCTCACCGCAACCTTCGCCTCCCAGGTTCAAGCGATTCTCCTGCCTCAGCTTCCTGAGTAGCCGGGATTACAGACATACACCACCACGCCCGGCTAATTTTGTATTTTTAGTAGAGATGAGGTTTCTCCATGTTAGTCAGGCTGGTCTCAAACTCTTGACTTCGGGTGATCCACCTGCCTCAGCCTCCCAAAGTGCTGGGATGACAGGGGTGAGCCACCGCACCCAGCCTGTTCTTTTAAAATCTGCTATATTTTACTACCTTTGCTTTTCGATTTAAATTTTTAAGTCATTTTATTGGCATATATAAAAATCCATGCTGAAATTTTGATTGGGATTGTGGTGAGTCTAAAAATCAAATTGGAGAAAATTGATGTAATATTAATATTACATATTTTGATCTGTGAACAATGTGTATATATGTGTGTGTGTATATATATGTATATGTGTGTGTCTTAATGTCTTTCAGCAAAATTGTATAATTCTTTGTATGCATATCTTACATATCTTTTGTCAGATTTATACATAAAATTCACATATTTGATATTTTAGATATTACTTTTTAATTTCAAATTTTAATTGTTACTGATATATAAAAGTACAACTGAATTTTATGTAGTCATCATGAATACTGTAAACCTGGTAAACTCACTCATTATTTCCAGAAACTGTTATATTTTACTGTTATTCTTTATTTGAATTTTTCATTTTTTATTTACAATCTGATTTTTATCACTTTCCAATACTTAATTTGAGTTTAATTGTTCTTTTTTAGCTTCAGAAATTGCTTTATGACTTTAAATATATTATTAAAATGTTGGGTTCCACAAATTTTGTACAGACTATTGTATCATCTGTAAATACACTTTTACTTCTTTCTTTTCAGTCTGAAAGCCTTTTATTTCTGTTTGTCACCTTACTGAGCAGGTTAGAACTTCAATTACACTGTTGAATAAAAGTGGTAAGAAAGGACATGTAGTCTTTAACCATTAAATATGAGATTAGCTTTAGGATTTACACAGATGTACTTTATCAGATTGAGGAATTCCTCCTGTATTACAAGTTTACTGAGTTATGTCAAAAATAAATTGGGATTTTTCAAACTGTTTTTTTCTGTATCTCTTGTAATGGCCATCTGGGTTTTCTTGTTTAGTCTGTTAATATTGTAAATTATATTTATTGATTTTTCAGTTGTTAAACCAACCTTGTATTTCTAAGAAAAACTAACTTGGCCTTGCTGTAGTATCGTTTTGTATACCATTAGGTTTAATTTCCTAAAACACTCTTAAGGATTATCTACATCCATAAGAAATATTGAACTCTAATTCCCTTTCCTTATAATATCTCTATCTGGTTTTAATATGATAGTAAAGCTGGCTTTAGAGAATTGGCTGAAAATAGAATTCACCTACTTTGTAGGAAGGATTTTGACTACAAACTCAACATCTTTAATACATATATGGCTATTCAGTTTATCTATTACTTTTTGAGTGAGCTATGGTAGTCGGCCCTTTTGTCCATTTCATAAGTTGTAAATTTATAGGCATAAAGTTACTCAGTTTTTTCATTATTCCTTTAATATCTCTAAGATCTATAGTGATTTCAGCTCTTTATTCCTGATATTGATAATTTTCTCACTTCTCTCTCTCTTTTCTCAGGTCAGCCTAAGTAGAATTTTATCAGTCTTATTGGTGTTCTCAAATAACTGCTTTACATTTTACTGATATTCTTTTTTTGAGTTTTTCATTTTTTACAATCTGATTCTTATCACTTTCCCATACTTAATTTGAGTTTAATTGTTCTTTTTTAGTTTCAGAAATTGCTTTATGAGTTTAAATATATTATTAAAATGTTGAGTTCCAGTTTTCAAGCTGATGTAGAGCTTGGAAGCCATGACTATTGTCCTCAAAACAAGAAAAAAGCTGAGCAAACTGAAAGTCAAACAGTCTTCTTAGATCCATCGGAGAAACAAGGTCATAGGGCAAACTGCTGCCCTGAAAACTCGAAAAACAGACAGATACAAAAATTACAGTTCACTGAGAATAGAAGCCCTGGAGCAAAAACTTCCAACTGAAACCTGTATTAGTAGGAGTACTTCAAGCTGAAATTGACAAATTCAGGATGTTCAATATGGGCTAGTTTGACAGTTAAAAACTGTGAGATACCAGTCTTAGCATCTCTACCTTATTCAATTTTCATAAGTTTTACATGTAAGAGCCCTACCAGGTTCTCACTGTGAGAAGATCTGTGAAAAATCACCTCATGCTCTGGCAGAGGGAAGACAAGAGTAATCATCTAGAAATATGCCCAAAGCTCTCTGTGTTTCTTAAAGATGGCCTGTCCTCAATGGAAACTATTTTAACAAGGTATAATTGACTGTGGTTTTACCAAACCCTAACAATCTAGAGAAAGGAAAATACCAACTCAGGCTCACAGTCAAACTGAGACCTAATCACGGAACAATACAACATCTCCCTTCCCTCCACAACTTACCACCATATCAACAGAGTTTCTGCAAAATAACAAGGAGGTAAATCAAAAAGGACTGAAGGCATCAGGCTCTATTTAAAGTCTCTAGGAAAACCTAAAGACAACAAGGAAGACAAAACAAGGAAATTAGGAGATTTCAGTTTCTGATGCCCCAGCTACAGCAAACAGTACACACCGCCTAACTTCCTAGTCAGGCAATTATACAAGGTAACAACTTACACTATGTCTGAAAATAAATCCATTGTTATCACTACCGTTTTTTCCTTTATATATAACGTATCTTTGCTCTTCTGGACATTTTTAATTGTTTTCTTTATAATTATTTTAAATAATTTTGATATACTTGGTGTATCAAACTATGCATGTGAATTTCTTTTTCTTTCAAATTTCCTAGTTTATTTCCCTTTTCATCTAATATTCTTAAATGTTTCTCTTTTTGTACTCTTAAAAACCTTAATTCTATTGCATTCTCATAGAAGCTGAGGCTTTTTGGTTTATTAAAATGTTAAAAAATATTATAGATCTTGATGTTGTGATGAATTAGTCTTGTAGATTTTCTCAATAAATATAATTAAAGTAACATTGGAGGGTAACACAAATATAAAATATTCATGAGAAAAAACTGCTATAAAAATGATTAAATTAATATATGGGAGAGAAAAGACAAATCTCCCATGTAGAATTCCAAATAATTATTTAGATACTTTGTCTTTGAGGAAGTGATGTATAACTCCCCATTGCTTAAGTATGAGCTGTTCATAGTAACTTCCTTTTAAAGTACAGTACAGAAAAGAGGGGGGAAATAACATTTTAGGGGAGAAAGATTGGTCAACATTAACATGACAAATCACATTGTAGCAAGTACTCTTGATATAATGTGGTAAACCTGAAAACTTGCTCGTTTGTTTTTTCTCATCAAAAGGCATAACCTCAGTTGTATTATAATTTAAAAAATAGATAATAAAGAAAGCAGGAAGAGTGATAAAAATCAGAGGTCTAACAGACAAAAATCAAAAGATACAAAATGTATGCTTCCACTCAAAACAATCTTTTCAAATAATTCCATTTTACTGTACCACTTAATGACAGCATTTTTGAACTTGGAAATTTAACAAGCCTCCCAAATACTTTACCCTTGGCAATGATACAGAAATATTTAAGTCACTTAAAAGTAAGCAAAATATGACAGGACAATTTCTGCAACCATAAAAAAAGAAAAGATTTCAAATAATTTAAAATAAAATGTGCAACAAAGGATTAAAATATAACCAAAAACCAATGTGAGTAAAATATGATAAGTGCCTGAATATATAAAAAAATTTCAAAATAGAATTTCATAATTCAGAACTTAAGTGGGCCAAAGAAAAACATAGATATAAAAAAGCACAAATTTAGGGGAAAAAATTAAAAATTCTGCCAAAAATGAAGACTAAATTACATACCCATAGTAGGCTAAATATTATTTAAAGTGAATTAGTGATGCTAAGAAAAAGAAAGAAAACTGCTAAGAGAATAAACATGATGTAAATAGAAAGCATGAAGGATCAGAAAGTGATAGCTAGTTTCTAAACAGAAAAACTTTTACATCCAAATACTGGAGGGAATTGTTTATGTGCCCATGGAAATTAATTAGGCAGAGTAAACTCTGATGCATATCAAAATTAATTATTAGACTTGAAAGATAAATAAAATACACTCTAACTTCCAAATACTCACTGTCTCGTTTAATGACGTTATAGTTCTTCAATCATAGACAAAATATCTGAGCCTTTTTTGATGTATTTGCTTCTTTTTTCATTCTAGAATACAATATGTCTTTTATATAATTGGGCTTGAAAATATTTTAATATTCCCAATGAGGAAATAGAAATAGATAGGTTATAGATGATAGATAATTAACACATGTAGAAAATGGATATATATATATATATATATACACACACACACACACATATATACATACACATAAATATATATAGTCACTTAAACTTATGTCATTCAAGAATGTTAGGATTTCTTTATATAAATTTGCTAATATTGTACCTAAATATTAGAAGTGAAGTATATGAATTGGAGAATACACTATGCATTAATTTACTTAATGCAGAATTAAAACCTTCAAAATTATACAAATATTTTCTAGCACATAATGGTTATTTAATAAATATATGCTGAAGAACACAAATTCTTGAAAGAATTGGACAAAAAAACAAATTCGGATTTCTCACAAGACAAAGGTGAAAAATGGACACTGAAAGCAAACCTAAAATTTCACAGTAAATTTACAAATCTCCATAGATATAAGTTTTTATCGTTTTGGCAATTTATCCCAGGTCAAGTTCCAATTAAGGTAACTAGATTCAGTGAAATCAAATGATACCTAAAGTAAGAATAATTATTGAATAGGGTTAAATTAGGCCACAATAAAGTGCTAAATAAATTACGCAAAGAAGTAAAAACTTTCTAAAATTTTTCGAAGACTAAATATCAGAAAGCTTTTTATTAGTAGTATTTTAATTGTTCCTGAATAATAAATTTTGGTATAATTTTCAGCCTTGTTTTATCAAAATATGTATGTTTTTGTTTGTTAGGCATTAACAAACATATTCAAGAAGAAGGAGGACAATAGTGACAATATTCTTTAAATTTAAACAACATTTAAAAGTGTGCTACTTGTATGTAATGTTGTTAAGTACCTAGCTATAGGCAATAGTAGAGACACAGTACTAAGGTATTTTTCAAAGGCTAAAATGATTTAAGGAAGTCTAGGAAAACTTAATAAACTGCACTTTGTGTTTGTTAAATAATTTCCTTAAATTTTTTGAAATTTGTCAAATTAAATCCTGTTTTATCAGTATGTTGTTCTATGTCAAAAATAAAAATAAAAACTGTTTAATCCTCCTTCTAAGTAGCATGACTTGAGTTTCTGAGCCTCATTTTTTTTTTACTGTCTGTTGAATGGAAATAAAATACAACAATTAGGAGTATCAGATATGTTACAGAAGAAAAAATAATTTGAGAAAGCTTAGAATATTCTTATCCTATGTTTATTATACACCCGTTTGATAATCTACTGAAAAGTAAGAAATCTTCTTTAATGTGCAAGATATACTATCCAGTGTTATAAACAAATGTGTCTCATGAGAGGGAAAGAAAGAAACAAATAAAAACCCATCCATAAGGCAGAACTTAGGGAAAGCTCAGAAATCAGAGTCACTTTCTATCTTCAAAGGTGATAATGGGAGGGAAGAGGATGAAAATGAGTTTAGTTTGAAAGTCTATGTAAGATGTTAACCCATAGATCCTCTTCCACCTTGACTGCACCATAACTTCCCTTCTGGCAGGGAATATAATGATATAACAAGAGAAACTACAAAACCATAAGACACATCCAAAATAGGGGTAAAAATTCCATAGTGAAGCATGGGAATTAAATGACAAGCTGAATGCTGAATGGTAAGACACCTTATCTCTCCTTTTCTACTTACTTTCTAGAAAACTGGCAAATAGGTTTGTGCTGCTTCTTGCACTCTGGGCAGACACTTAGAGTTCTGCCCCAAATGCACTGGCCAAATAGAAAAGAGTTAGAGAAACTCACTTAACACTTGAAGATGCCCCTCCCAAAATGTTTTGATTCCTATCAGCAAACTCACCAGTCAACAGCCACCTACATACATACGGTTTTTCTACTTACCATAATACTCTTTTTCATTTAAATTAGAGCAGACAACCAAAATCTTCAAGTATTTTAAGAAAACATTTACTATGAAATGTAGAACCCCAGCAGAAATAAATGACAGAAACTTGAAGGAAACTAACAATGCAAAAAACAATTAAAGAAATTTAAAATATTTTCAATGAAATAAGAAAAGTAAATGTATTCATGAAACAAGACAAGATAGTGTTAAAAATAAATATCCAGACACCAAAAAATAAAAAGAAATTAAAATTTCAATGTGAATATCAGAAACTAAATTTGTTGAAGTTACCCTGGGGACACAAACAAACAAATGACAAAGAGTAGAAACACAGAAAACATGAATAAAATTAAATGATCAATCTGAAAACTTAATACCTAATAAATAAAAATTCTAAAAAGAAGAGTGAAAAAGTTACATGAAATTATAAAAGATAATGACCCAAAATTTAAAAGCATCACAAGAACTGTAAAGAATGAGGGGCTAGATTCATATGGCCTATTTAGCAGTAAACAGAGTAACAAGTCACCTCAAACAGAGTAACAAGCTGTTGCTGACAACAAGTTACATCATTTCAAAATAGAAGGACATAGAGAAGATTCTACAAATTTTTAGAATTAAAAACAGAAACAATGGTTTCGATAGACTGGTGATCAAATGCTATTTTATTTCCCAAACAACAATGAAAGATACTAGAACAATATCTCTTATAAACTGACGGAACATTGTTTCCAATTGTAATTTCACACACAACTCAATTATAAACCAACTATGACAGTATTTATAAACACATGACACTCAGCCATCCTCTCAAAATTTATCTTCACTACATCTTTTCCCTGCAGACACCAAAGAGTACTGGAAAATATGAAGGTGTGAAAAAAATAATTTTAAAAGAGGGAAATATGTGCTTCAAAATGTATAGAATCCAAAACAGAAAAAAGTGAAAGGAGTTTCTAGGATGATAATAAATAGAAATTACCAGAGTTGTACTCATAGAACAGGTGTTGGAACAACCAGTCAAGATTAGAGCAGGAAGAAGGGCCTCCCTGGCCAAGCACAGTGGCTCATGCCTGTAATTCTAGCACTTTGGGAGGCTGAGGTGACTGGATCACCTGAGGTCAGGAGTTCAAGACAAGCCTGACCAACATGGCAAAACCCCGTCTCTTATAAAATGCAAAACTAGCCGGTTGTGGTGGAACATGCCTGTAATACCAGCTACTTGGGAGGCTGAGGCAGGAAAATCGCTTGAACCCAAGAGATGGAGGTTGCAGTGAGCCAAGATCACACCATTGCACTCCAGTCTGGAAAAAAAGGAGCGAAACTCTGTCAAAAAAAAAAAAAAAGGCACTGTTAAACAGAAAAATGAAAACCATAGATTATTTGAGGTGTTTGACTACAGAAATAAGTTTTAAGCGTTTAGGGTAAGGTAGGGGAATAGCAGTAGGTACATAGAAAATGTCAAAGGCTATATACAATGAAGATTCTTGAATTTCATTAAAATTGATGATACCCTGAGTTCAATTATACAGGGTTGTAAAAACCTTAGAAGCAGCAAATTGTGTATTATTTGAATGAAATATGTTACTATGTTGCCATGCTTTAGAAGACCGATAAGATTAGATGAAACTGGAGAAGTAAGTAGAATGAGGAAAATGAAGACATTTCTATGCACATTCTTATGAGGCTTTTTAACATTTCGTGATGATGAACTTTTGTGAAACATGGAAAGTGCTCCCAAATTTTCTCAAAGTAGTCAAATCTTAAATTAATATTACATATATTTACAAAATATTGACACATATCTAAGACATTTATACACTAAGTGGAGGAATAACTGTTGGAAAGCAGTCTTCCAAGGCCCTGATACCACATCTCTTAACGAGCAGTCCACCACTGCTTCTCATAATTGTTTAATCAGCTGGCAATTCTGACAAGGATGGCCCTCCAGAATGCGTTAAATAAGCATGCATTGCTCCTGTTAACGCTCTGGACAAAGAAAAGGCTTGCTTACCGCTTAGTATATAAGTGGCAAAGGTCCTAAGTTCAGGATTCCCCTGCCGTGGTTTGCCCACTGCATGAGCCAGCACCAGCCGGCTCTTCATGATACTGTGTATAATTTGGCTTTTAGGGAACTAACATAGTGATGTTACTCTACCTACTGTTATTGTTATGAATGATAAATCATTTTTTGGTCTATGACCCAGGAGTCTTGTGTCTTTTGTCGCCATTTATGGAATTGAATCAGCTCATATCTTACTGGCCTATATAGTTGTTGTGGTGGGAAATCTCCTGATTCTAGTTCTTCACATTGTCAAACATATTTAAATAAGATAAAATTCCAATAGCTACATGTAGCAAGCTGTGGAGTTTGTTAAAAACTGTTTGATTTATCACACCATTGTGATTTGGAAATCCTTGGAGATTATTAAAACGTCAGAAAATGGGTCAAAGATTCTTCAGGTAAATGACTGACCACTACATTTGCCTTAATATTTGACTTAATTTTTTGTTTAAAATTATTTATCAGATGACTAGGGTTAGAGAAATTGATTTAAAAAGCTTTAAGGTAAATTTATATATTATTTTTTCTTTATCATCAGAAGTAGATACAATTAATCATTATATACCATCCAGGAGAAACATTAGCTATTTCAAAACAATTTAGAATGGGTGAGAGGAATGTTTTTAAAAATAATATCTAAAGATTTCATGGCCAAACATATCTTAAGGGACGAAAAAGTCCAGAAAAAATACATTGACAATTTTGATAGATAGTCATAGTCTATTTTTCCTACCTCATCCAAAGATGCAAATAAAATGAACATTTCATACCAATAAGTGTATAACATTTTATTGATTTCATAAAATTACAACATAATGAAAAACAATTAAAGTTATTGATTTATTAAAAACAAAAGGAGCAATGATGTGGAGATTTGGGTGAAAACAAAGAAAAGGTGTGGAAGTATTCTCTGATTAAAAGTTTTATAGATGGGGCAACTTAAGGTTGAGGAAAAAATGGAAGTGTTTAGAATGCCATAATTTCATGGTCATGAAAAAAAAGGAAATAATCAGCTAGATTTTAGACAGGTCATAAAAATGGACACTTTTTTTTTTGTCACCTCCAACTAAGTGAAGCTTTAGAGCAAGGAGAACGATTGTGGACCAGTGGTTAAAACCTCAGTGAACAAAGGAAGTGATGAGAATGGGCAATAGAGTCTAGAACAAGAATGGCAATGCGTAATGCAGTCATAGGGCATAATCTCAAATGAGCAGGGATCTTTAACCACAGAAGAAGGGAGGTGGTCTAGAAGTATCAAAGGGATTTAAAATGTGTAAGCCCTGGCCCCCTCAGCCTCATTCTACACCTCATACCAAAAGGGGAATTAATGAAGATTGAGCACCATACCCTCAATAATTCTGCCAGAAAGTAATATCTTCAGGGAAATTCAAGTTTCCACCAAAATCATGAAATGTCTTTAGAATATTATCAGTAGATTAAAGTTGTATGGAATCTGTTTACCATAAAACATGGCATCCAAAAGCATAGTGGGAGGAAGGAACCATAGTCACAGAAGTCAGATAAAAAGCCCAAAGGCACATGAAGATGAGAATGAGTGAATAAATGGCCATTTGATGAGCCTACATTTTAAATTATAGGGTAAGACAGGTTAGCATTAGCAGGTTTAAAGTCAATGGTAAGGGAAGAGGGTGGTCTCAGGTCTCTTTTAGAACTATATATTTCATATTTTCATTTGAAATGTAGATTTCTTATATTAATATGAATATTTGACTCTAACTGCATTTTCTTTATTCACACTGAATTTTAAAAAGTGCATTGATTATAATTGGAAATAATGAAGTTGTTATCTAACGCATTTTAAAAGTATGACTATAGACAGGCTGAGAAAGAAGACTTTTTTTTTTCCTTTACACTATTTTAATGTTTATCATTTTTCAAAGAGCACCCTCAGGCAAAATATTGTATCTGTTACAGAGACATTTAGAAGAAATCTCAGTTCCCATTAGACATTTGCACATTTTAGAAAAGAGCCTTTGTCTGCATTTCATTAGTATCATCAATAAAAAGGATGGCAGAAAAGATTTAGTAATTAATGTATATTAAATACATCATATTTTACTTTATTCTATGCTTAAAGACAGAAAAATTATGCCAAACATTTCTATTTTTATTTCTCTTAACTTCAAGTATGATATATGTGAATCTTACAGTTCTAATGTTTTAGTTAAACTATTTTATGCTAGTTATCAAACCCACAGGAAATAACACTCATGACGTTTAGAATCTAATTCTAACTCTTCAACTTAATTACTTACCTTTTTTTTCACATAATTATTACTTCTATACTTAATGGCTCTAACAAAAAGTTTTATTAATGTATTTTACCATACTATCAGATCACTAGAAACAAGTACGTTTATCTTGATAGAAAAAATTATTCAGTGCACTATAACATTCAGTGTGGCAAAAAGCCTTAACCAAATCAGAAATATAAAGAAACTCTCTTATAAAGATATATAAAAGAAGAAGAAGAGGAGGAAGAGGAAGAAAAAAGAGGAGAAAAATAGGCAAACATTTTACTTAACAGTGAATAGATATAAGCCTTTCCTTTAAAATCAAGGGAGAGACATTGATGACTTCTATTCTGTCTTTTATTTTTTACTGTACTATAGGGCATAGGCAATGTATTTCAGGTTAAGGAATTGAAATAATAGGAATAATAACTGGAAGAAAACAAAATTTGGAGTACTTGGAGCTGACATAATAGTCTATATTAGCCTGTTTGGGCTGGTGTAACAAAATATACATTGAGTGGCTTATGAACAACAGAAATTTATTTATTTATTTTTATTTTTTATTTTTTTGAGACAGAGTCTTGCTCTGCCGCCCAGGCTGGAGTGCTGTGGCCAGATCTCAGCTCACTGCAAACTCCGCCTCCTGGGTTCATGCCATTCTCCTGCCTCAGCCTCCCGAGTAGCTGGGACTACAGGCGACCGCCACCTCGCTCAGCTAATTTTTTGTATTTTTTAGTAGAGACAGGGTTTCACCATGTTAGCCAGGATGGTCTAGATCTCCTGACCTTGTGATCCGCCCGTCTCGGCCTCCCAAAGTGCCGGGATTACAGGCTTGAGCCACCGCGCCCGGCCCAGAAATTTATTTTTCATAGTTCTAGAGGCTGGGAAGTCCAAGGCCAAGGCACTAACATATTTGGTGTCTGGTAAGGGCCCTATTCCAGATTGCAGATGACAGACTTCTTGCTGTGTCCTCAAATAATGAAAAGGGTGAAATAACTCTCTGAGATTTCTTTCTTACGGCCATTAATCCCACTCATGAGCATTGTGCCCTCATGACCTAATCACTTCCTAAAGGCCCTACTTTCTAATATTATTACTTTGTAGATTAAGATTTTGCCTTATGAATTTTGAAAGGACACAAACATTCAGCTCATTGCATTGTCTATTAGAAATACTCAAAAGAATTTTCAAGGCAAATCATTAAAATTAAAACATTGAGTTTTTTTGGCAAAAGGTTATATTGTTCAAAATTAAATGTAAAAGCTAAAGTGAAATTAAAATGCAAAGATGGCATTCAAAACTATTAGAGAGAAAAACCTTGCTTTTAAACAAAAAGGTATGCTTAAACTTTGTGGAGAAAAACTGTATTAATCTTTACTGAAGGCATTAAGAGATCTAGATAGAGAATTATACCATGGTAATGAAATTGAAAACCCAGGAGAGCAACATGCTAATTTTTCCCAAAGTGATCTTTAATTTCAATGAGAAGAAAAAAATCCCATTAGATCTTTCAATGGACATTAACAAGCTAATTACAAAACTTATATGGAAATGCTAAACACTCTAAAAAGTAAAGAAAATTTTGAAGAAAAAAGAATATTGTTATAATATTTGCCTTAGAGTATAGCAAGACTTATGAAACATTAATTACCAAAATGTGATGTTGGAGCAAATACAAATAGACTCATAACACAGTGTGTAGCAAACATCCCAACTGGTATGCCACGAATGGGTTATGCATATTTAAGATATTAATTCACTTAACTTACTGGACTCTTGGGAGGATCCCAAGTTTGCCAGAGCCATCTGGCTGTGAGTATCCTTGCTGATTCTCCTCAGGCTCCTGAAAAATTGCTATTAATTTCTACATGTGCATGACACAGAAAAAAAAAATTAAAGGCAATACAGTGGAGAGTTCAGAAATAGAGTCATAGGTATATGGAAACTTTTAATACATGAAAGAGCTGGACTGAATTCTAGATAAATAAGGAACAATAATACAGATCTATGAAGAAAAGAAATAGTGAGGGACTGGGTACAGTGACTCAGGTCTGTAGTCCCAGTGCTTTGGGAGGTCTGTTATCCCAGTGCTTTGAGCCAAGGAGATCAAGTTAGTAGAAAGCTATTATTGCACCACTGCATTCCAGCCTGAAACACAGTAAGTCCCTATCTCTAAGAAAAAGGAAATACTGTTTGCAAAATTAGTTACTATATTGAAAATCCAGAATTGGATTCTCACACCACATCAAATGTAAAATAATATCTCAGTATAACTAGAAAATTAAATATTAAACAGCAAAATGTAAAACTTTAGGAAGAAAACAATATTTTTATGAAGTTAGTATGAATTAATGATTGATAGGATTAAAGACATAGTACCTCAAAATATGTCATTCTGGCATTTCAGAAAAGAACAGAAGCAGGAAGATTGCTCTCAGTTTCCCCTTACCCTTTCTTTCCTGAAGCAGGACATGAAACATGGAATTATCTGACTTCCTTGAGGCAGGACATAAAATCTAGCTGACCTTCTCCTGGAGTAGGTCATGAGGTCCTCCTACAAGAATTGCCCTCTCTATACATGCAAAAAAGAAGGTCCTTATCTCTGAATGCACAGGGAATCAGAAGAGGCTGAACAAGCAAGACTTGCTAAGTTTATTACAATTGGATCATATCCCTTTGTCTGACCATTCTTCTCCATGACTATCCACTCTTTATGTAACCTAATCATAAAAATACACAGATTTCCCTGCTTCTTTGGGCCTTCATTTCTGAAGGCTCCTGTGTTGTGTAAAACTTAAATTAAATAATTGTGTATGCCTTTCTCTTGTTAATTTCTTTTATGATAAATGCCTCAGCCATTAATCTTGTGATGGAAGAAAAATCTTTTCTCCCCTACATATGATATTGTATATTGTTTAAAAACTCATAGAGACAGAGTAGACTGATGGTTACCAGAAGCTAAGAAGGATAGTTGGGGTAAGGAGGAAGTGGGCATGGTTAATGGCTACAAATACATAATTAGATAGAATGAGTAAGATCTAGAATTTGATAACATAACCTTGTGACTACAGTCAACAAAACTTCACTGTACATCTAAAAACAACTAAAAGAGTATAACTGGAACATGAAGAAATGAGCAATGCTTGGGATGATGGATATCCTATTTACCCTGATATTATTATCATGCATTTATGTCTGTATCAAAATATCTCATGTACCCCATAAATATATAGTACATATTGTATATATAGTATATATATACAATATACAGTATATACAAAATTGTACATATATTGTATATACAATATATAGTCTACGTATTGTATATACAATATATACATGTGCATGAAACAGTCTCTATAGACTATATAGACTGTATATTGTATATATGTACAATTTTATATATACTATATATTGTATATTGTATGTATATATGATATAGTTTATATAGTCTATAAACTATATATATTGTATATTGATATATTGTATATACAATAGAGTATATACAAGACTATATAGTCTATATATAGACTATATATTGTATAGACTATATATACTATATATTGTATATACAATATAAAATTGTACATATATACAATGAACAATATAAGTATATATGAAATTGTACATATATACAATATATAATATATAGACTATATATAATATATAGTATAGATTGTACAACATATAGTATATAGTGTGTATATTGTATATATGTACACTTATATTGTATATAGTATATATACTATACACAATATATACTATACATAAAATATAAAATGTACTATTTACGCAGAAAAATTAAAAATTAAAATTAAAAAATACAGAAATATGTAGTAAGCGTAAAATAAAATTTATAGATGTATAAATACCAAATTTATCATAATGCTTACTATTAAGGGAAAGAAATGGAAAGTAACAAGACAGGAGTGAAAATGGGAGTTTTAATTAAATTATTGCCAACTTTTTATATTTGTTAAGCTAGAAAGTAGAAAATACTTAATTGTATTGTTATTATTTGCATGTTATATGCCTTAAACATTTTATTTAAAAATATATGCAATAATAATCAGGACTTGAGAAGTATAGAATTAAAATATCTTGTTACAAGGTAATTTAACTGAAAAATTGTGTAGATGGAAAGAAAATAAATCTCAAGGACATGTAAGTTCTGTGATTTCTGAAGTCATCCTAAAAGGACATGTAAAAAAGTCCTGTAAGCAACTGTACTGAGTGGTTACAATGATCATTTCTGGAATTTATTTGAAATGATAAGGAGACAATACATAAGAAAAAATTTACCACTTAGGTAATAACTGCTAACAGGTGAGTAACTGTTCTGCTCTAGGAAACTTTGATTTACTTTATATTTGTAACATCACTGTAGCATCTCTTTCTAATGTACTTGCTGTAGTAGTAAAAACCTGTGGTGTTCAATTTTTCTTCCCCAGGAGGCCATGACTCTCTAGACTACATGATATTGAGAATCCTTTACTCCAAAAGGTATCTTAAGATGACTATTTTCCCCTTAACAGAGTTGCAAAATGTTACCACATTTTATTCACATCGAGAATTACTGAAAGAAATATAATTAATTTTAATAATAATTAGTTTCTTCATAGAAAATAATCTGCATGTTCATTATTGGATAATTGGAAAATAAATTAAAAATAGAAAAAAAAGGAAAAAATGTACTTGTATAGCTTCTTCTTGGAACCAGCCAGTGAAAATATTTTAGTGCCCCCTCCTTTATTGGTATGTGTGCTGTTATATGATTGTGGTCTTACAGTCTTCAAAAATATATTTATCAATTTAATACTTTTATCATTATAAAAGTGACAGATAAATATTGAACATTAACAAAATGCTCCAAGGAAGGGAAAGTAAATTGTCTTTAACAGATTTGTCTGGCTGTCAATCCAGTATGTATTCTTCTCTTCTTTATTATTACTAATAAAGTAATATTTTAGTAATATCAGTATATTACTGATATCCACTCAAGTAATGTGGAATATTTTTTTCAAATACCTGGCTTTAATATTCTTAACTAGCAAAGACGTGGAAATTGCACTCATCCTTCCATCAATTCCTTGATTCTCTGTTGCCATAATCTTAGGTGAAGTTTTACTAATTTTGATGACAATTAAATGGAATTAAAAATAAAATTAGTTGACCATTAATGATTTCCTCCCTGGAAATAGAGTTATCCTGCCAGCATCAGAACAGTTAGAAACCTTTATTCTTCGAACAGTCACTGTATCCACAAATACAAAGATTGTATCAACCAGAAAAGAGAAGAAAAAAAGAAGAAAGCTGTTCCTATGTGTTGACTGTGCTGAAGTTAGACTTTGAAACATATAAAAAGAAAGAAAAAGGTGATAAGATAGCACTCTGTTTCCAGGGAGAACATTCGCATTCTCTGACCCTTCTCCTGGTAGCCAGATACAACTTTAAACAAGAAGCACTTGTTTTTATCTATTTTCCAATTTTCCTTTGCTTAAAGAATGAAGCCAGGTAAAAGAGAACGCAGACATTTTCTGATGGCTTTTTGGTTTTCCATTAAGTTTCTTAGCACAGATTAGATATATAACAGGTGACAAAGTGGAATTTTTCTTGTTGCTCCAGAATTATCAGGGCTCAGAGCTAGAAAATCATAAAAAAAAACAAAACCCAAACTCAAACAAACAAACAAAAAAACAAGGAAAAAACAGTACACCACAAACTGCTTGTTACTGCCAAAAATTGACACAGGGGCTGTTTTCGACTGTTCAATATGAGTTGAAGACACCCTCTCATCCCCACTACAAGTTTCTTGACATTACAAGACTGTGAGGAAGCTGGAGGGGAGTCATCAGGCTCACAGACAAGGCCATGCAGGGTTCTTGCTAAACAATCGTTTAGATTAACTCATTACTCTGTTCATGAGAGAAAGGAGAGTGCTTCCATTCTACCTCAAGAAACACTTCAGAGGTTCCAAGAAAATAGCTTCTGGAGAAAAGAACTTTGGAATGACTGAAAGAAAGAGAGATAAACATTTCACTCTCTACCTGGATGTCTGAATAACCATCCAAAGCCTTCATCTTTCTGAGCAGAGGAGAAAACAATAGTGGGTCAGAGAGAAATGGTGGTGGGAGAGTTACCCATACCCTGTAATGTGGTATAGAAAGGAGTGCATAAGTTTCCCTTCAAAAGTCAAGTGAATATCACAAAAACATATACCATCTTGCTGGGATCCCACCAAAGAGTGCTGCCTGCTGGTGGGAGGCCAGTAGTGGGAGCTTATGTGCTGATGGCAGGAGATGAATGATGAATAAGAACTTGGAAGAGATTGAGCCAAAGCTGGACCTCCTGCAACAGGGAATTAGAGAGTAGAGAGACTCCAAAAGCTCCCAGAGGTGTTCACAGAGGTGAACAGAGGTGTTGCTCTGAGAATCATCCTTTAAACACTTGCCAGGAAAAGGGTGCAGGAGAACAGAATATGTCTTGGCATAAGGATTGTTTTGAGCTGAAAGCAATTGAGAAGAAGCAGATGAGAGAAACCTCTTGGCTTTACCTCTCTTCATCTAAACACAAGGCATAAATTTACAAACAGTAAATTTTTTCCCTACCACGGAGGACAAAGGTTAAGCACTGAAGACAACTTTAGGCTCTTATGCCCCTGGAGGTGGCACTGGAAGGATCTATATCAGCAAGCTTTACTAATTAGCTTTTATCTGTCATGCGTTCATCTCCTCACAATCTGCTGCCCCTAAAGACTCAGTCCTTTTCTTTTGTCTTGTCACTCCTCTAAAAATTCACTGTTTTTGTCAAAGATGCTATCTATATAAGCTGGAATTTAAAGGCACCTCTTTTAGAATTACTCATTCCCTGTGTATCTCCCATGTACACATAAAATATTATGTTAATAGACTTCCTTTTATTCATTAATGTGTCTTTTGTTATAGGGATCTGTTCCTACTAAGAACTTATGAGAGTTGAAGAAAAAAATTATTTTTTCTCCCCTACAAAAATATCAATATCTTATCAGGGTAAGTTTAAGAAATAGTGACACCCAATGGAGGGAGGAGTACAACTATGACCACTTAAAAGAAATTATTTTCCTCCTTCTTCTCAATTCTACGCTGGAGGACCCAAGCTTCAAAAGAGGGGAAGAGGGACCCAAGCCTAAGCGACAGATAGGGGAATAGATGAGTTTGAAACCAAGATTACAAACTAAAGTTACAAAATACACTAAGTTTTAATGACTATAGTGTCTGGACCACTTTTAAAATCTACTCAAAATTCCATGAAGAGACAGAAAAGGAAAATATATTAAGGTTCTAGCGAAAGTTATGATTGCAGAAAAATAATTTTCAGGTTTATATTCCATTGATTGAGACTCCGTATAAATATGAAATAGGGATAAGACCAAGGCAAAGATCTCTTAACATTTTTTATTATTGCAAACACAGAGCAAGACTAAAATAATGAACTACATTTTGCTGTAACTTAAGTGGTCTGAGGGCAGTGCACTTCTAATAATTTTCAATTAAAGAAGCTTAACAGTTATTCAAAGAGTTGGCAGAGAGGAAGAAACCAAGTAGAAGAGAAAACAAACAAATAAGGTGTTATAAAGTAATCCTTCAACCTGTTTTCCCATCATCCTCAGCACAGCTAGCTACCTTCCTACTCACTCTTGTTTCATTAGCAATTTAGTGTTTAGCATGTTGGTTACAGTAGCTAAGTGTTAATTGGCTATTTGGCATGTTATGCCAAGATGAACCTGATTAATTAAAAGAGGAAGCACTATCCTTTGAGCAACATGACTAGGGCACTGATGTTGATGCCTCGGGTTCAGTATATAATGAGACTTGTAGCTTTAGGCATGGGGGAGCCTGCATGCTCTCAGTCTCGCATAGCACCGAATTAAGTATTCGCTCTGTAGCGGACCCCTGCTTATCAGCAACCTTGCTATTACTCTACCGACCTGATGTGCATAAGCAATATTTTCATCCTTTTCCCAAGAGATTTATTTGGCTGTTGAAGTAGAAAATGAATATTTTACAGTTCACTTGTCTGATCAATTACCTACAAGCTGCTGCAGTATTTTATAGCCAGTGGGAGAGCCGTGTAGGTGATGATAGAGAAATCTGGAGGGAATCTCTTAGCCAACTACACAAAAGGGACTAAAACTGTGAATGAGTCATCAGTAACAATTCTTTGTTCATATGGGTCTAGCCAGAAATTACACTGTAACCAATTAAAGTACTTAAATGATAATCAGCAAACATGAATTCTAGAGGTGAGGAAACCTGACTGCTTGATTGGAGTACAATGAAGTGCAGCATGGTTCAAAGCCAACCTTTCTCAAGGCTATGCCTCCCATAGTCCTTCCATTTTTGTCTTTAATAATTGAATGAAAATTATTTTTCAGTGATACTTTGGAATTTTTTTAAAAAGTAAATGGAATGTACTTACCTGAAGAAGTGTTTTGTTTCCAGCCTTGTAGGAGAGTATGTTTGCAATGTCAACTTTCATGGAAATTTGTTTTCAAATGAGTATCTTGATTTGTATAATGTCTATAATTGAATACCATTTTGTATGATCTTCATTGAACAACTTAAAATCACCTTTTCAAAAAATGAACATTAAAATAATGACTTCTTTTGTCCTTTAAAAGAAATATTCTAAAAGACTGTTACATACATTAAAGTTAATTTAGTCTTTAAGGTTTTAGGATTTTTTTCTTTAATATGTATAAGCCATGTTATTGGAATGATATTTATTTTATTACACATAATTTGTTCCAAGTTTTACATAAGTATATAGTTGAAATATGATAAAAATATTAAATAAATTGCATAGTAGCTGGGATCTGCCATCTATTTAGCAAAGTCCACTATTATCTTCAAAATATAAATCTGGCTTTTTGACAGACTAAAAAACTATGCATTGCTCTGTAACTTGTAAAAAGAAAAGATCTGAGACTTCATTTTGTTCAACAGAGAGAAATCCAAGTAGGCTTTATTTAGTCACAGTGATAAGACATTTTCAGTGACTAAATGAAAACATGATTTTAAAGGAAGAAACAAATATTTTCTTAAGTATACCTTAGTATGGGGGTATTTTATTTCTATTTGAGAAGCTGTATTTAACATTCTTTGAAGTGAAATTTTACTTTGCCCATCCAACAAAATAAACATTAGACAATAACTTCAAATTGAAAAAAATAAACTAAGGCTTCTCCTCCCCCATTCAAAAATATATATACACTCAAGATTTGACATTTTTATTTCCTCATCCTATCACAGTTTCCTTTCTGTTTTTTCCCCATCCATCATAGCTATTTAACAGCAAAAAAATCTGTGTCAAGGAATAGAAATGTTAACATATATGTGTGTGTGTATATATATATATATTGTATGTATATCTTAGATCGAGTGTTTAAATTTTAAAATATTCTGTGTTTGTAATTGTGCTAAAATTTTCTTACATTGTGTAGGGCTTAAAATATATTTTATTAAGATATTGAAATTCCCTTATACAGAAACTTTAATGACCAAGATTAATCTACACCACAGATTGGCAAGTGTTTGACCATGACGCAAACTGATAAAAGATGTGTGAAAATAATTGTTAAAACTATGTAACTCTCTTGATATAATGCACTTAATTCAAAATTACTTGAGCAACTATAATAATCATGGAGATTTTTATTTGACTATATATTTTCAAAACAATTCTACCAACTAGCTGATTCCTTTTGTTGTTACTTTTAGTCTACCTACTCATTTACTGCTTTTGGCAAAGAACAAAGAGAGTCCATCAATCGTTGCTTTACTAATTTTGTGACCAGGCTATTTTTATTTCATTAGTTTTTGTTACTCTCGTCATTTTTTTCCTGAATATTTTAACTCCCTTCATTTCTTCTTTATTTCTTTCTCTTTTTCCTTTAAATAATGTATTGATAATGAGTTTAGTATAGAACAGCTTATTGCTTCTCTTCCAGGAGTATACAGGGATGATGTAAAGCTCTCAAACTTAGATTCTCTTAAGGCATTTAATTTACAATAAAATACATGAAATTAATATCTGGTAGGTGTGTTACATTAAGATTTTGAGGCCAGGCGCGGTGGCTCAAGCCTGTAATCCTAGCACTTTGGGAGGCCGAGATGCACGGATCACGAAGTCAGGAGATCGAGACCATCCTGGCTAACACGGTGAAACCCCGTCTCTACTAAAAATGCAAAAAATTAGCTGGGCGAGGTGGCGGGCGCCTGTAGTCCCAGCTACTCCGGAGGCTGAGGCAGGGGAATGGCGTGAACCCAGGAGGTGAAGCTTGCAGTGAGCTGAGATCCGGCCACTGCACTCCAGCCTGGGCGACAGAGCGAGACTCCGTCTCAAAAAAAAAAAAAAAACAAAAAAAGATTTTGAGTCATATGTCATTACATATATATACACACACCCATTGTATACTCATATATTATATATACATTACATATACTTTCCTAAACTAAAATCTCTCTCTCATTAAAGGATATTTAAGAAATTACACTTGTAACACAGTGATCAAGAGTTCAACTCTGGACACCAAATGCCTGGTGAGGCATAGAAACATAGAGACCATGGCTCTATGTTTCATTTGCTGTGAGCCAGAGCAAGATACTGAACTTCTCTATGCTTCCGTTTCCTCATTGCTGCAACAGCATAAAGATTATATTAGTTAGTATTTACCTCGTAGCTTGTTGTAAGGATAAGTCAATACATGGAAAACACTCGGAAAATTGCCTGGCACATAGTAAGCAGACATAAAAGTTAGCAATTAAAGAGTAGGTTGAATATATTTTTTATTTCTTCTTCTTTTTTTTTTTTATGAGAAAGGGTCTTGCTCTGTCACCCAGACTGGAGTGCAGTGGCACTATCATGGCTCACTGCAGCCTTGGCCTCCTGGGCTCAACTGATCCTCCTGCCTCAGCCTCCCGAGTAGCAGGGGCCACAGACATGCGCCACCAAGCCTGGCTAATTTTTTTTATTTTTTGTAGAGCCGGCATATGGTCAAGTTGCCCAGGCTGGTCTTGAACTCCTGGGATCAAGCAATTCTCCCGCCTCAGCCTCCCAAAGTGCTGGGATTACAGGAGTGAACCACTGTGCCTGACCTACATTTCTATTTCAAAAGGATGCATTATGGTATATAAGCTTTACAAAAAAATAGTTCCTAATTAATACTTCTGTGTGTACATTGACATTTTTTAGAATGGAAACCATTGATTGTGTCAAGTTCAACTTCACCTGTTGATCCTGTTGCCAAAATGGCCTTTGTTTCTGGGTCTCCCTCCCACTAATGGTCTCCCTGAATGAAGTTTGTAGACAGCCCATATCAGCGTTACCCAAGAAGTTCATTTGTTAATTATGAAGACTTTTGGAACCCCATTCAGTATAATAGAGCAGGACAATTGAAGATATAATTCAGAAATCTGTATTTTGTGAAGCTTACCACAGAAGCACACCTCTTTCTTTTATTTTCTCTCACGCCAAAATTGTCTTCATGCTATGTTTTCTTCTTCATTAAAGCTTAATGAGATACTAAGGCAAATGATTACCTTTTCCAGAGTTATTTACTTTTATGTCCATCACTTTGATGGTAAAATAAAAGGATTTATTTTCCAATAAAGAATTTTAGACATACACAAAAGGTGGGGGCCTTTACCTCAGTGTCAACTCTAGCCAATTATTGCCAAATTGGTTCAACTAGCCCCTCTTTTGGGGTCAGGGCCTATAAGGGTCAAAAAGGCCTATATATTACAATGATTCTAATGCCTACATACTGCATCTTCAAGGGGTTGTACTAGTTCTCCAAAGGAGAACAACAGAAGGTTAGACTATGCATAATCAATGGGACAAAACATCAGAACTGAAAGATCAGGTTCACAATTTTAGTTCTGCTTCTGATATAGTATGGTTTATAGAAATCATATTTATGGAAAAGTAAAGCTCTTCCATAAATTCCCTGAAATATAAAATAAAATTCCTAGTCTATGGAAAGCATATTTCTTCAGATTTCACAAAATATTTATTAAAGATGAAAGTTTCTAGCACAGTCACATCAAAAATTCTTCTAAGTATTATACTTTATTTTACTGTGGTGAACAATTATAATTTTTTAAGCAATGGATAACGGATTTTTTTTGTCTTGACTGCTAGAATGTATGTAATTATATTGGGGTTTCAGTTGCAGTAGTCTCTCTTAACCTACATTTTTGGGCAAAACTATCTGATTTGTATCCTCTTATCTTTTCCACTGGAATTGAAAAATACAATATTTTTACTCTACTATCTTTCTGATAAAAGGAAAAAACATATATATAAGTAAATAAACAGGTAGACAATAAAAAGGGTTTTTTTTTTTTCACCTTCAAAATAGTGGTGAACAAATCATAAATCACCTCTAATACGACTTCAAATAAAGGATGCACTATATGAATCCAGAATTATGGTAAATATACTGATGATAATATGACTTTTTCATTTTCAGCTGGGTTTTATTTGTTGCCAATGAAAACTCACTCACACAAAATGGGGGCTTTATACTCCATTGCAAACTAAAACAACCTTAAGAAATAATGATCGCTTTGTTACTGTGTTTATGACTAGTGGTTTTTCATATAATTTAACACTTGAGTATGATTTTATAGATTTTGTAATAACATCATTACCCAGTTGACAAAAAATTTCATGGTACTACATGAATGCAGTTTTACTTTGGAAAATTTTCATAAAACTAATTGTAAAAGCTTCTTAGACACTAGCACCAGCAGAACAGTTGGTAATGGTGCCAACATGCAAGTAACAAATTAAAATGAAGAAAGTTTTTAAAAAAAAGAAGTCTGGTCTCTCTCTCTCTCTCTCTCTCTCTCTATATATATATATATATATATATATACACACACATACACACACACATATATATATAGAAATTGTGGTGTATATATATATCATGGTGTATATACATTATATATCATACACACACACACACACACACACCCCACAATTTCTTTATCCACTCATTGATTGATGGGCATTTTGGCTGGTTTCACATTTTTGCAATTGCAAATTGTGCTGCTATAAACATGTGTGTGCGAATAGCTTTTTCCTATAATGACTTCTTTTCCTCTGGGTGGGTAACAGTAGTGGGATTGCTAGATCAAATGGTAGTTCTACTTTTAGTTCTTTATGTAATCTCCACACTGGTTTTCATAGTGGTTGTACTAGTTTACATTCCCTCCAGCAGTGTAGCAGTGTTCCCTTTTCACTGCATCCACTCCAACATCTATTTTTTTTTTTTTTAATTATAGCCATTCTTGCACGAGTAAGGTATTGCATTATGGTTTTGATTTGCATTTTTCTGATCATTAGTGACAATGTGCATGTTTTAAAATGTTTGTTGACCATTTGTATATCTTCTTTTGAGGATTGTCTATTTGTGTACAGAGGAATAGTTGAATGACTCTCCACTAACCACATATACCTATGACTGACTCAAGTATCTTTTGTTTTTGTTTATTTGTTATTTTATTTATTTTGAAAATATTCAAGAAAACTAAATATACATGATAGCCCTTACTGGAAAACATGTATTGTTCTTTTTTATAGATGCAGGTTTTATTACACAATTGTTGACATTTACATTTCTAAGTTGAAAATCTTATTGAATCAGATGCTGAGAAAAGCAAAGAAATAATTATTACTGATGGACAAATTCTGGCAGAAAATAATTTGCTAAAATTTCAGGACCTGAGCAGTTGAACTCTTAAGTCCCTGACTTAGATAAATAAATATTCAGTCTATCTCAGTATAGTTGTCCTGCACAATTAAAAATCAGCTGTTGGTGATATGTTACTGTTTGCATGTGGCTGTTGGGCAAAGCCTCAAAGTCATTTTGATTGAATTCAAGTTTTAAAAATATGGGAGATTAGTAATTTTGTTTGTCTGAATGTTTTTCTTTCTCCTTTTTTGAGTTAAACATCTTGAGATAATTGTAAATTCATATGTAGTTTAAGAAATAATATAGAGCAATCTCATTGTAATCTTTACCTCATTTGTCCCATGGGTAACATTTTGCAAAACGATGGTAAAATATTATGAAAAGGATATTGACAATAATAGAGTTAACACAGAACATGTCTATCAAGACAAAGACCTCTCATGTTGCTCTTTTACAGGCATTCAAGATCCTTCCAGCCCACACCCCTTCTTAAATCATAGGCAATAACTAATCTGTTCTCCCTTTCTATAATTTTGTACTTTCAAAAATATTTTATAAATGGACTTATAAAATATGTATTGTGTGGGGAACTGTCATTTTTAATTCAGCTTAATTTTCTAAAGATTTATTCAAATTGCTGCTTGTAAAAATAGTTTGCTTCTTTTTAGTGTGAGATGTATTCCATTATATGAATGTATCACAGTTTGTTTAAGGCATCTGTGTTGTTCCCAGTTTTGGACTATAATGAATAAGGATTCTATAAACATTTGTGTATAGGTTGTTGTATGAATATAAGTTTTTATTTCTCTGGGATGGATGCCCAGGAGTACAATTGCTGGGTCATATGGCAAATGCATGGTTAGTTTTATAAGAAATAGATAAAATTTTCTTTATCTCTAATGTATGAGTGATTCGGCATTTGGTGTTGTCACTACTTTTTATTTTAATGAATCATCCTGACAGGTATATAGTCATACCACAGTGTAGTATTAATTTGTATTTCCTTAATAGCTAATAATGTTAAACAACTTTTCATATGTTTATTGGCCACCTGTATATTCTCTTTAATGAAATAGTTCTTCTTGGCTTTTGCCAGTTTTCTAATTGGATTGTTTGATTTCTAATGTCAAGTTTTGAGAGTTCTTTATATATTTTAGACATTAGTCCTTTTTGGGATAAATAGTTGATAATATTTTCTCTCACTTTGTTGCTTGGGCTTGTATTTTTATCCTCTTGATCTCTTACAAGTCAAAAGTTTTTGTTTTGTTTTGTTTGGATGAAGTTCAGTTTATTATTTTTTAATGTAGTGTATTCTTTTTGTTAATTCTAATGGACTTGTTTTCAATCTACATGCCAAAATTTTCTGACATGTTTTTCTCTAAAAGTTTTATAGTTTTATGTTTTACTTTTAAGTCCATGAAGGATTTTGAGTTAATATTCTTACAGAGTGTGAGATTTTATTTTTCTGTCTATGGATGTCCAGTTGCTTTAGCACCAATTATTCATTTATTTAAATGGTTATCTCTTTTCTAGTGAATAACTTTTGCAACTTTACAAAATCAGTTGGTAATATTTGTGTGAGTTCATTCTTTTCCATTGATCTATGTATGTATGCCTATGACAAGACAACACAATCTTTATTACTGTAGCTATATAAATTATGAACTAGAGTAGACTTATTCCTCCCACTTGGTTATTCTTCTACAAAATTATTTTAACTCTTCTGATTCCTTTGATTTTCCATGCAAATTTTAGAGTGATTTTTTTCTATATCTATAAAAATTCTTGTTTGGGTTTTGAGAGGAGTTATGTTAAACCTCTACATCAATTTCGTGCAATTAATATCTTTACTAAGTTTATTTAGTCTTCTAGTCCATGAAAAAGGCATATATGTAAATTAATTTTGATCTCCTTTTCTTTCATCAGCATTTTGTAATTTTCAGCATACAAGCTCCCTATATGTATTGATAGGTTTACACCTGAGTGCTTCTTATGTTTTCAACAATTCTAAATGGTATTGTATTTTTAATTCTGATATTCATGTAGACATTGCTAATATTTAGAAATAAAATTACTTTTTGCATGCTTATTACATTCACTTATTAGTTGTAGGTGTTTTTTGGTAGATTACTTGGGATTCCCTATATAGACAATTCATCATATCTTCTTCAGATAGGGGTAGTTTTATTTCTTCCTTTATTATCTGTATGCTTTCTATTTTTTTCTATTTTTTCTTTTTGCCTTATTGCACTGGCTAGAACTTGCAGCAGCATGCTGAATGAGCAGTGAAGCAAACATCTTTGGCTTGTTCTCCCTCTTTGTAAAACAGCATTCAGTGTTTCACCATTAAGTATAATGTCAGTTGTAAGTTTTACAATTAATGCTTTTTACCAAGTTGAGGAAGTTCCTTTCCATTCCCAAATAGTTCTATTTTTCTGAAATTATTTAAATTATTATTGATGCTAAAATTTATGAAACCCTTTTACTGTGCTGGTAGATATGATCATGCAATTTTCTACTTTAGGTTGCTGAAATAATAGGTTATATTGACTGATACTCAATTATGGCACCAGTCTTGCATTCATGGAATAAACCTTAGTAATGATGTATCTTTCTTAATATACTGAAGAATTCTATTTGCTAACATCTTGCTAAAACATTTTATATCTACATTCATGATAGATTTTTGTCATAGTTTTTTAGTTTATACTGCTTTTCTTTGGTTTTGGCATCAGGGCAATACTAGCTTCAAAAATGAATGAGAGGTTTTCCTTCCTTTTCTATTTTCTGGAAAACGTAGTGTAGAATTGATGTTAGTTATTATTTAAATGTTGAATTGAATTCTTCAATGAAATAATCTGGGCCTGGAAATTATTCTGGTGAAGTTTTAAATTATGAATTAAATTACTTAAGAGGTATAGAAATATGGGTCTATTCAAATTATTTTGTATTGGGTGAATTGTGGTAGTTTAATTTTGAAGAATTGACACATTTCTTCAAAGTTTTAAAGTTTATGTTTGTAGAGTTGTTTGCCATACTCTCTTGTTATCATTTTGATTTTGGCAGGATATATTTTATTTTTTGTATTGGTAATTTGTGTCTTCTCGTTTATTCTTTTAAAGTCTTGTGTTAGGTTTTTCAATTTCATCAATCATTTTGAAGAACCAGATGTTTGGTTCACTGATTTTTCTCTATCATTTTTCCATTAGCAATTTCATTGATTTTTACTCTTATCTTTATTATTTTCTCTTCTACAGGCATACTCATTTTCTTCCAGTCCACATCCCTACTTACTTTTTATATGTGTCTTTTGATTTTTTTGCTTTTCTTTTTATATCTTCTTGTGGTGGAAGTTTAAATTATTAAATTAAGACTTTTACTCTTTTTTTTTGAGAGGGATTCTCGATCTGTTGCGCAGGCTGGAATGCAGTGTCACAATCTCAGGTCACTGCAACCTCCACCTCCAGGGTTCAAGCAATTCTCCTACCTCAGCTTTCTTAGCTGGAATTACAGTCGCATGCCACGTAGACCGGCTAATTTTTGTATTTTTTTAGTAGAGACAGGGTTTCACCGTGCTAGCCTGGCTGGTCTTGAACTCCTGACCTCAGGTGATCTGCCCACGTCAGCCTCCCAAACTGCTGGGATTACAGGCTTGAGCCACCGCACCCGTCTGAGACTTTTATTTTTTACATATGCATCGACTGCTATAAATTTTATCTCAGTACTACTTTAGGTATGTCCCACAATTTTTTGGACTATATTTTTATATTCCTTCTAGCAAGGCAATGTATATTTTTCATTTTTCTTGAGGCTATATGTTTTATGCATAGATTATTTACAAGCATGTTGTTAGGTTTTAAAGTGTTTGGAAGAGAGCTAAATGATAAGAACTTATGAACACAAAGAAGGAAACAACAGACACTGGGATTTACTTCAGGGGGAAGAGTGGGAGGAAGAAGAGGAGCAGAAAAGATAACTACTGGTTACTGAGTTTAATACCTGGGTGATATACTAATATGCACAACAAACACTCATGTCACATGTTTATCTATGTCATGAACCTTCACATGTACCCCAAATCTAAAATGAAAATTAAAAAAAATATATAAAAATATATATATATTAAAATATATATATATATATAAATATATATATTAAAATAGATATATATCAAAATATATATATATATTAAAAAATATATAAAATGTTTGGAGATGGATGGAGTTGGGATTACTAGCTCCCTACTAGAAATTTATGATGCCGCCCTCGCTGGGAGGTGTAGGAGTGCCTACTTACTGTTTCCTATGTGGCCCCCACTGACACTTGGGGTAGGGGGTTGATCTCATTACCACTGAGTAGTGTTAAAAGTCCTGACTCTCCCCTGGTCTCCTTCTGACATCACTCAAGCATGTGGGAGGGATACCTTATTACTGTTGAGCTGGAATGGACAGCCAGCTTTCCCATCTGGTCTCCACTGACACTACAGGGACTTGCTACTACTCAGAGGGCAAAGATGTCTTTCTTTGATATGACTTTTGTAGAGGGTGGGGGAAATGGGGGGTGTTTGTTATTACCACCTGGTGATGGTGAAAGCCCAGGATTCTGTCTTGGTTTTGGTTGGTGTGGGCTAGACTCAGGCCACAGTAATTTATGTGATAAATAACTAAAATGTAGCTGGTATTTTATTTTTCTTTTCTTTTCTTTTTTGAGACAGAGTGACTCTCTGCCACCCAGGTTGGAGTGTAACGGCACGATCTCGGCTCACTGCAACCTCCGCCTCCTGGGTTCAAGTGATTCTCCTGCCTCAGCCTCCTGAGTAGCTGGGATTACAGGAGCACACCACCACGCCCAGCTACTTTTTGTATTTTTAGTAGAGACAGGGTTTCACCATGTTGGCCAGGATGGTCTCTAACTCCTGACCTTCTGATCCACCCACCGCAGCCTCCCAAAGTGCTGGGATGACAGGTGTGAGCCACCATGCCCAGCCATATAGTTGTTATTTTCTAAAATTTTCTGTCTTGTTAGGCTTCCACTTTCTTTATCCTTTGGCTTCAGAGAGCAAAAATTTTTTGGAGGGGAGGGAGGAGTTAGTTGTCTGTGCCTACTGGTGTCTTGAGGTTGCCAGCTTCTTTAGCTCCATGTGTGGGACACAGGAGGTAAAAATAAGCCCATCGTGTCATTCTTTGGGTTTTGAAGTCATTAACCTGTCTGCCTTTTTCTTGCTATATTACACAGTCTTCTTATCTATATAATATCAGGGTTTTTGTCTTCTTATTTTGCATATAATATCCAGGGATTTTAGTTAAAATCAGCAGGAGAAAGAGGGAAGCACAGGTTCTCCAACTTCTTGGAAGACCTAGACTCCAAATTTTAAATGTGATTTGTGATTCTTGGCATGAAATGTTTTCTGTTGCAAAATTATTTTCTGTCTTTTACATCTGAAAGATTCTCTTTTGAGAGTCTTTCAACATCATAGTTTTCTTTTGATGGATTTTTTTTTTTCATTAAAAAGAGAACATGTCATACTAGGTCATGTATTCCTTTCTATTCCTTATTCTGAGGCTTATAATGGCTCCAACAGCAGTTAGCAGTTGACTTCCTTATGATGTTACAAAGTTATGTATAATGCCCTACAGCAACAATTCTACCATCAATCATCTGTTACTAGCCCATGTTCCATATATTTATTAAAACTTTTACCAGTCTATTTCTGGTTGGAGACATAAATGTCCTTTTCATGCAATAAAGTTTTTAATAGCAGCAATCACATTGCCACTACTCGTAAATTACCACTTACTTTGTGCTAGATCTTATATTTTGTGGAAACAAAGATGAACACATTTCTATGAATTTATGCTCCTGTGGAGGAGATTAAAATGCAAACAAATAATTATGATTATGGGGTAACACAAAATATAACTGAGAAACATCTTAAACAAATGAGGGAATTAACTTTCATATGTAACAAGAAATCTAGAAGTGCAGCATCTTAAAATGACACCAGTGAACTAGATTCTATGTATTTTTATCCCACTCTCCTTAGCATGTGACCTTGCTTTGTAGTCACAAAGGAAAGATAAAAAGACCAACAAAGGCCCTGAAAGTCCCCCCAGATGACTTCCACTTATATCTCATTGTCTATTCTGGGCCATAAATAATTATAAAAGAGTGTGGGCAATGTCTCTTTTTTCTTAAGAGGGTTACATGGCTACTATGTGAAAAGTGTGGTCCTGTTAATATGGGCAAAGCAGAGAATAAATATTGCTACAGAAAAAGTAAGGTTGTTCATAAAGGGAGAACACTTACTCTCCTGAAACAGTGTAATTTGATGTTGAATGAGGTGCTAAAATCTAAGTGGTAGAAAAGGGGCTGGGCCCAGTAGCTCACGCCTGTAAATCCAGCACCTTGGGAGGCCAAGGCAGGCAGATAACTTGAGGTTGGGAGTTCAAGACCAGCCCGGCTAACATGGGAAAACCCTGTCTCTACTAAAAGTACAAAAATTAGCCGGGTGTAGTGGGGCACACCTGTAATCCCAGCTACTTGGGAGGCTGAGGCAGGAGAATTGCTTGAACCCAGGGGGCAGAGTTTGCAGTGAGCCGAGATGACACCACTGAACTTGAGCCTGGGAGACAGACTGAGACTCCTTCTAAGAAAAAAAGAGAGAAAGAGATAAAGAGAGAAAAGAAAGAGAGAGAGAAAGAGAGAGAAAGAGAGAGAGAAAGAAAGAAAAGAAGGAAAGAAAGAGAAAGAAAGAAAGAAAGAAAGAGTTCTGTGAGAGGTAATAATAGCATAGTAAAATTTCAAGGAGTTTTGGGGGGAATAATGGATATTCCTGAATAAACCAAACGTGAGGGGAATGAATATGCCTGGAAATACAGGTAAAACCTTACCTTGCAGCTTGATTGTGGTGGACCTGACATGCCATGTTAAAGAAAGCAGGCTTTATCTCATAGGAATTCGAAAGTTCCTAAATGGTTTTTAATAGATGGGTGAAAGCAGATTTGTGGTTTGGCAAGAGAGCAGTAGTGAGAAATGAGAAAATGAATGAAGAGAAGACTGAAAGCTCACTAGTTCATTTTAATCAACTGAAATCTAAAGATGTTAATCTTTTATTAACTTATAGAAGCGTCTCTGCCTGTTTGAATTTTTAAACATATTCTTCCCCTTCTGCAGCTCTGTTATATCCTTCCAGAGGTGGAAAGATTATAATTGTATACAATATTCTGTGTCAGGCTTACCCTGGTTTCAAATAAGGTGGGCTACCACTTTCTAATTTGTTTCCCTTGCCTGGCTTTGCTGCCAACCATTTTCTATGGTGTCCTTGGCTCTGGCTCTGCATTGAGTTTGCTGGAATTTGTTGGAGCTCTGAAAAACATAGAGTTGATAAATATTATCTCTCACTTAGTTCATACTATTCTTTTTTCTATATGTTTAAACAACTGATCAGGTTATAAAGAAGTAGAGACTAGCTTTTGTTCCTTATACTATTCCGATAATTTGGAGTGATCAAAGTTTCAAACCTCTGATTAAGCTTCAAGTTCTCTATAAATGTATAATTTGCATTTATAAAACATTTTATTTAAACATTTTAAAACTATAGGTAAACTGCCCAAGCAAATGTGGCTTTTAGCATCTGTTAACATATCAGTTACTATTGTTAATTTTTTAAGTCAGTTCAACTCATTTCCTTACAACCCCAATAACATTTTCTGGCCATTTCTGGGCATACATTTGCTTGTAGCTTTGCATGCATCATTCTTTGAACTTAGGGTTGAGTATGACTTTTCATAATCATTTTTTCAAGCCAGTATTCTTTCATGGCAGACATAAAATGGGCTTAATTAAATGCCAGACAAAGCTCCATGCATGCTCCTGAGAGTTATACAATAACAAGTGAACATGTAGCTAAGTCTTGATAATACCACATTAGTCATTTTTATAAATGGTTCTGAAGCTTAGTTGACAATTAGAGTATGTAAAGTTTATGTTTGTGGTAACCATCCTAAATTTACACTTATAAAAGTTATTTCTTTTCAAGTGAGGTACAAATAATTTTTCTTAAATGTAGAACTTTATCACCAGTAATAGCAAGAAACTTTAAAATAAGCTTTGACAATGACTCTGATATATTAGGCTTTAGATCAAAGGACAATTTTTAGTGTTCCTCAATGAGTATTTCTTCAACCAGTATCAACCACATCGTCAATAATGCATGAATTAAAGGGGTAGCCTAATAATGTTCATGTGAATTCACTAAAAGACAAGAAAGTATAATGTCTTTGCATTTTACAAATATTTGGATAACACTGCCCAAATTCTTAAAGAATTTTATATTGTGCACTTTCGTGCAATAGTTTTGTGGACCCTGCAAAAGTCTGTGTCTTACTTTAGCTTTTTTTTTAGCTTACTGTGAATGGCTTAACAATACTAAAAGAGTGTAAGTAAGTTAATAGATAAGGTGAATTAAATTCATTGCAATTTAAGGTGCAGCAGATATAATTAGGATAAAATTCCTGGATGACTAACATTGCAACAAGTACATGATACAAATCAACTGGGAGGGAACTGCAAACAGTGCCATTTTCAGATAATTCAAAGCAGAAACAATTCCAAGAATGACCATCCAATAAGAATGATAACATTTGTCCAAAGTCTGAAATTCTGTGGAATCTTTGTTAGTTTAGAAAACATCTGAGATATTAGTTTCCATTCATTTATCTTTCCGTTTTTATTGAAGATGTTTTTCTCTTTTTCCACGGCCATCTCTGTGCTGACTCTGGAAATGGGTGAAGGTAGAAAGACAAAACAGCCTGGAAGTCCACATTAGTTTTCATTGTATAACTATTCCTTCCTCCCTTTCCCTCTCGGCTCCAATTATATTGGCCTTCTTGATAATCCTAAATAAAGCTAGACAACTCCAGCCTGTAGCAAGGACATTGCAGTTACTAATTTTTCTTTCCAAATTCTGTATTTCACTCATGTATCTCCTCAAATGTCACTTTTTTAGTGAGCATGTCTCCATTTATCCCCTTACAAAATGCAAAAATTAGCATTCTGAGAATATGGTTTATATTTATTTTTTAAATTGCTTATTTTTTTTTGTTTCTTTCTACAAGCATTACTTTGTTTTTGCTTACTGCTAAACATCCAGAAAAGTGTGGTTGGCATTTAGCAGATATTCAAGTACTTCCTGAGAATGGAAGAATATTTCAGAAATTGCAGCCCTTATAAAATTTAGAAAATTTGAATTTTTTCCCACAAGGAACAGGCAGAAAAGAATACATCTTTTTGTTCCTATAGTAAAAAAGAAAAAAATCATCTTGGGCAGGAAGGAAAAATGAAGAAATGATAGGAACAGAAAATAAATAAAGAGAGGGACCTTGAGCCCTAAAACCTGTGTTGAGCTCCAGGGAGGCCAGAAAGCCACCTGAGGAGGAAATGATTTCTGGGAATTGTTTCTTGGCATAAACGACTGTAGATTCCCATGTGCAAATTCCTATGCCCTAGTAAGCATGGAGGTACCTTAGAAGACTCACAGGATCAGAAAAAGGAAATAGATATTTCAGTAGTCATTGATGAGGTTCAAATACCAAATACTACCAGGGGTGGCAGTCCTAATACCTAGTATTGCATAAACTCACTGGGAACTTTGATATACTTCTGGGGATGGGAAGAAACAGTCAAATACTTAGTTACTTACAACCTAATAAATGAGAGCTTGGTGTAGAAATTGTTGGATTAAATATTTATATTCTTTGTGCACTTGAATTTATGGGCTGGGGTTCATAACTGCCCATTTACAGTTCATTTCAGTGAGAGTACATGCGCTTCTGATTTCCATTTGCTTATTTTATACTGTATAAGCAGGTGAATGTTAGGAAGATGCATTAATTTAAACACTTGACACTTAGACAACAGGGGAATTTTTTGATAGTGTTTGGATCCCTCTTTATACCCTGCAAAGGATGTTGGCAAAAATGTAGTGACATCTGTACTGGCAGTGTGAAACCACTGAGGTCAACAACTGACGAGATGGCAAGTATGAATCTGTTGCTGAAATGTGTTCAAGTCAGCACCACATGTTGCAAAGATATTATAGAAGCCAGCATCTTTCAAAACCAGTTTTGGAAACTGTCACAAAATTGTCAAATGTATTAATAATCTTATTAAATAGCAGGCTTTTTCAGAAATATTTGTAAGAGTCTAGAATCAAGGTGGAGGTTTGAATATGTCATACCAAACTCATTATTTTGTGGATTAAAATAATTCATTTGCTTAATATCTCAAATGCATAATCTCTTTCAAACATGTTTGTACAATATGTTTGAAATGGTTTGGATATTTTATTTTATTATTACTATTTTGGAGACGAAGTTTCACTCTTTTTGCCCAGGCTGGAGCACTATGGCGTGATCTCGGCTCACTGCAACCTCCACCTCCCACGTTCAAGCGATTCTCCTGCCTAAGCCTCTTGGAATATTTTTATTTTTTAATATATTGGAAGGCCTCATTTGGCAGTGGGGGGTTGCATTGTTAAACTACATGCTATAGCATATAGTGTTAGGGAATGGATTTTGGATTTAACTTGACAAACAGAAAACATCTGGAGTGTCGTGAAAACTTAAGCAAGTATCTGAAGCAAATGTCACCAACATAACAGAGACCTAATAAAAAAATCACTCATTTATACTATTTTAAGATATATTTGGAAAATATTTTTCACCAAAAATAAAGTTTTAAACTGGCTGAGGATCCCAGTCTTCTGCTCATTATAAATGTTTCACCAGTCAGAGAATGTAAGCAGTAATTAGAGGTTGCTATTGATTGAAAAATGGGGGGGGGGGGGGACGCTCTATTATGCAGGATTCTGCTACATTTTAAATGAAGAGCATCCTGTGAATAGAATGCTATTATTGTTGTAGCTGCCCACTTATATGTATTTGGATTTTACTCCGCTCAACTAACCAAAACAAAATTGGAAAATGAAACAGATGCTTAGACTTATTTGTCCTTGAAATTTTTCATGTAAAATCCTCTAATCCAATTTCTTTTTCAAAACATTTTGTAATTTCCAAAATATTTGTATTTTTAAAATTTGATAACTATCTTACATAAATGTTAAAAACGAAACAATGCATATGATTAATGTGCCACTTTTATTTGCTCTATCTTTTAAGATTTTTGTGTAAGATTTTCTTTTTAATAAAGTATTCCTACTGCTAAAATAGTTTGAAATCACTGTCTTGTTTTCATTTTTTCCGATCACTTTTATTATTTTATTGGCCTAGAAATTGTGATCAGCTTTTAGTAAGTGGTGGTAAGAAAACACTATGATTCCAATGCTGCTTTTCTGGAACTTACAGTTTCATGGGGAGGCTATACCGTATATCCAGATGTGAAATTACAACTGTCATAAGTGCTATGAAAGAAAGCTACATGTCCATAACAGTCTATGACAGGGGTTTAGTAAATAAGTCTACATACTATAAGAGTCTATGACAGGGGTTTAGTAACTAAGTCAGAAAGTCAGGGAAGACCTGTAGGAAGTCAGGCCTGAGTTGAGGTCTGAGGGAGTAACTGGACTGGGCAAGGAAAGCCTCCAGAATGAGAAGCACGCAGAGGAGACTGGTGTGGCTGCAAAGCAGTGATCAGTGGGGCAGGATGGGAAGTGAGATTTAATTGAGAAACAGCAAGGGCTGAGGTCAGGGAACTTAGCCTTCATCACAAGACCAGTGAGAAGCTACTGAAATCATTTTAGTATGAAGTTCTATGATTACATATAAATTTCAAAATCACACTGGCTTTACAGGGGGCACAAATTAGAGGGAAAGGAGATAGGATGATGGAGAACAAGGGTAGTAGGCTATTGAAGTTTTCCAAAGGAGAAAAATTGGAAGCTAGGCTATCAAGGTTTGAGAGAATATAGTCAACAGATTTGAGAATTTATTTTTAAATGGCAAATTGCCTTTGAGGACATAAGGTGTTCTTGGGGTCTGTTTGTTGTTCAAGTTTTTAACATGATTAACAGCGTGGATGGTGAGACCATCACACATCATTCTAGCCTGTGTGTTTCTTATGGTATGAAATGCTAGAGTTAATTTCTAATGTTGTCTTCAGGTCTAACAACATTGGCCCTAACCAATTTGTAAAGGATTTCAGTAAAATCAGCTTACCTATAATGTCCTATGAAATAAGACAATTTTTTCTTTAGTCTCTATTCAGTGACATAGTATGGCAGATCTGAATTATATGAAAGGAAGTAGAATAAAAGATGAGTTCTAGTTAATAATATAAAGGTTAAAAGGTTAAAATTAAAATGGATTTCTATGAGGTTATTTTAAAAAATATCAAATAATGACTTTCTTAATCCTTTATTTTTTAAAAGTTTCTCTGAGGTGTGGTCTTGAACCATTTTCTGCTATCTAATATGTTGCCCCCTTCTTTCAGAAGTATTGAATCACTCAGTTCCAGGAACCCATTAGAGGCAAAACAATCTCTAAAAACTCCTAAACTTATTCATTTTGCTCTAGTAACCTTTGAAGTGCTGAAAATTCTTAATCAATATTTACTTGTGCTTTTGAGGATGATGGCATTTGCATAGCTACAGTATAGACTTTATACTGTATGCTTTACCTGTTGAATGTACTTTGTACTCAGCCATGCTGTTTGCCTTTATAGTAATTATAATGTTGACTATGGAAAATGAGAAAAATCTTGCTGATAGGCGTATTATCATCCTTGTTGAGATTGCAGACACAGCGTGAAAATAAAGCTGGACATAGTTAAAATATCTTTAATACATTCTAAAAATGTACTTTTCATTTTAATTTCTAAACTGTCTCCTTGGATGATCTTTAGAAATATGAAAACATTACTAAAATGAACATTTGTGGCGTATGTTTTATTTTAGTTTTTTATTCTATTTAGCTGTCTATATATTTAAGATTATTATTTTCTAAAATCTTTATTTCTGGTTTCATTTTAGGATTCACCATATTCTATGTTAAGTTGTGATGCAGGATTTTTGCTCCTTAGCTCAGCTAGTTTCAGATCCTTCTCTCACAACCAGGAAGAAATAGGCATGCAGATATCGAAGAGTGAGTGGTGTAAAACTTATTAGAAAAGGAAAGCTCTCAGCAAAAAGAGGGGTCCTAAAAGCAGGTTGGCGTTTGCCGGTTGCTCTGTTCACAGCTGAATACAAGGTCTTTTACATACAAACTGATGGGACTGGCTTCTCTATTTGTATAAGGTGCAAATTCCTGGTGCCTCCACTCCATTCCCCCAGTGTGCATGCAGGCCCTTAGTCGGTTGCGGGCATGTTTAGTCAAACCTCCGTTGCAAGTTCCCTTATCTGCACAAAATATTTGGTACAAGCACCTGTGGAGTGGGTCAGAGGCTCCTCAGGACGCTTCCCTTATTGTCTGCCTAAAGCAAGCTGGCTAATGCCTTTCATTCCCTGTTTCAGGAGTGGATGCCCCAACTGCTGTTGGGGAAAGTGGTCAGTGACAACTCTTAATTGCTTCTGGCTGACAGGGGGCACTGTTTTGGGAAAGCAGCAGGTAGGGCTCCTCGTGAGGTCGGTTTAAGTGTCTCCAGAAGAATGGCACAATCATACATAGTTCCATTTGCAACACCATTTGATGTTTAATGGCCGCTAAGCAAGAATAAATAATTAGGGTTATTAGAAGATGCATATTAAAACAAAACAAGGGGGTAAGGGCAGCTCAAAAAAATCCCAAGGCTGCCGACATGCCTAGATAACTGATGGCTATAGTTATGCCTGCCAAGATTTGGGAGCATGGGGTTTGACTCTGGTTAGCTCCCTTGGTCTTATTTTCCAAAACAAAGAAACTTCTGGGTTATAAGCACCCCATTTATTCTTATCACCTTGCAGGCTTTGCAGGATATTTGTCCAGAACTAGACTATTGATCCAGATTTTTATATTACCCATCTGTCTATTTCTTCTGAGATATAGTCAGAGATCACTGGTTGGTTCACAGGGATAAGCAGGGTTAGTCTAAAATGTAGGCAAAAACTTAAAAACAACAGACGAGATTACAATTTAATAACAAGTATATGGTAAGTATCGAAACATAATTTTTCTCTCTCTAGTCCTCATTTTTGTCAAAAACAAATCATGACAGGACTAAGTTGCTTGTAAAATAAATCTTAGTTTTATACTTGGCCTGATTATTTGTATAAAGTGCAGTAAGTATAATTATTTTTCATATAGGCTTTTAAATTGACTTTGTTGACACTCGGTTCCCCATGGAACCTCAGATAAGACCTTTTAAAGCTGAGCCCAACCATGGGTTTGTAGCCTTAAATATCTATGAGTTGAGTAAATTCCTCTTTTCTTGAGTTCCCAAGAACATGGGTCTCCTGGGCCTGTTAGAAAGTAACATTCCTTACTCATCACAGGTTAGGAACCCTAAAGGTTTTGAGAGGGATCTTTTTGCTTTCAATTCCTGGGGTTTAATGAGGAAAACAGAGGTTTTCATCCACATTAACAGGGGGCCCAGGGGGTGGGAATTATCCACACTTATCCACGTGTGGCCTTTTCCCAATGCTGTCAGCAGCCTTTGAGTTCCCTAGACCTTGTCTATGCCATGGATGCTAGCATGACCCCTATCCATGAAATGAGAGCATCCTCTATCCATGAATGCTACCATGACCTCCTCTATCCATGAAATTCAGCAGGAATTAGTCAAGCTAAGGTAAAACTATGGAGCTGGGTCTTCCTCAAGCAAGGGAGAGAAAAGGATGTCTTGTGAATTGGGGTCCTGGCCTAATAAGATGTCTTCCAAAAGGAAAAAATAAAATAAAAGATAAAAAACCTCTTGCATAAAAGGTAACTCCTGACAGTGTAGAGAAAAGAAAATAAAAACCAGCTTAAGTGCAGGGCAGGGAAGATGCCTGGGGGAAAATCCTCTAGCTCTATGCAAATGAGTTCCTCCAACAGGGAGAGAAACTTTCAATGATTGTACCCTCTGCCTGGCTTGGCCACGGGAGGAAAGACTCTGTTGGCGCATGGCATTGTGGGGGATGGTGAACAGGAAAGGCTAGCCAGCTGGCCACATGGGGCCCTTGGCTACCGAGGCTGCCCTGGGGCCCAGGCCCAGGTGGCAGCTGCAGCTCATTCCCACCCCGGGGGCCAGCAGGATGGGGGTGGGGGACACCTCTAAGAACAGAAGGAAATCTCATTATTCTGAATTGCATGTTTGATGGCTGGGTCAACGGCTCATTCTACCTAGTAATATCTCTGCAGTTTGCAGCAACACCTTTAACGTTACAAAAGAAGATATAGGTGCCATGACAGTACCGAAAAAAAGAAGTAAAATGCCATAGAAAAGACTGGATTGGGACGACGCTGAAATTCCCAACCCCAGAGGATGATGGGATTGGGTGTGTCACGGTCCTCTGCTGCATCCTGTCCTCTGTAGCTGTGCCATTCATTCCTAATTGGCTCACCAGAGGTTCAGTGCTGCATCTGCCTTCTGGAAAAGTCTGAGGACAAGAAGGCTCAGAAATGAAAGTGAAAGGCTGTAGGTCTGCATTTACTCACTCTCCAGGTATCTCAGATGAGCTCGCAAAATGATGCAGGATTTTTGTGCCTTAGCTCAGCTAAGTCCAGGTTCTTGTCTCATGACCAGGAAGAATAGGCACGTGGACATTGGAAAAATGAGTGGAGTAGAACTTATTAAGTGAAAAAGAAAGCTCTCAGCAAAAAGAGGGATCCTAAAACAGGTTGCTGGTTGACCCCCTTCAGAGTTGAATACAAGGGACTTTATATACAAGCTGATGGAGCTAGGTTTCCTATTTACATAAGGCACGAATTTCTGGTGGCTCCACCCCATTACCCCAGTTGCATGTGGGCCCTTAGTCTGCATGTTTAGGCAAGCCCCCTTTGCAAGTTCCTTTATCTGCACAAAACATCCGCTGCAAGCACCTGCAGGGCAGGTCAAAGGCCCTCCAGGACCCTTTCCTTACTGTCTGCCTTAAGCTAACTCCTTTCAATGGCATACCCCATATTAAGTAATGTAAATTCATATGAATATTCTGTTTAATTCTTTCTTGTGTAGAGAGGATCTTGCATCTACCAATCAATAAACTGCTGTTTAACATGAATTTAAGGTAGAAGGTTGTCTTTCCATGGTGAATTTTCTGTTTCCACTTTAAGAAAACATTTGCAAGCACAGGTCAGTGGTGCAATGAATAATGCATCTGACTATGGATCAGAAAAGTATTTGCCTTCCTTAAAGAAATGTGGTCTATATAGCTGGTTACAGATGCTTTTCTGAGCTCTTTTTAAAGAAACAGGACTCTATAGAGGAGAAAGCACTAGGCAAAGAGTCAAATAACTTTTATTTACCACAAGATGTGTAAGCTCCCTTAGCTTCAATTTCTTCATTAGTAAAATAAGTATTAAAATAATATCTTTCCTGCTTATTTATAGAATTGTTTTGAGAATCAAATGGGAGTAATAATTTAAAAGAACTATAAAATCTACAAAGTATTCTACTAGTGAAATATACTACCATTCCTTATAGGAAGGCCTTTTACTGTATAAACATTGAAGGCTTACTTGTTTTATCATTACATGATTAGCATATGCATTAATTTCCTATGCCTGCTATAACAAGCTACCAACATCTTCATGGCTTAGAACAACATAAATGTATTCTCTTTCAGTTCAGGAGGCTGAAATTATCTTCACTGAGCTAATGTGAAGGTGTCTGAGAGGTTAGCTCCTTCTGGAGGAGCTAAGAGAAGATTTCTCCCCTTGCCTTTTTTAGCTTCTGGAGGCTACCTACATTCCACAGCCCATGACCCCTTTATTGCACCTGTGCAAACTTTTGCTTCTATCACCACATTGCCTCTCTCTCCTCTCTCCAATCATATGTTTTACTCTCTCCCTTTTCATAGAAGACAGTCATTAAACTTAGGTCCTTCCCTGATTATCCAGAATAATCCTTTTATCCCAAGATCTTTAACTTCATCACGACTGAAAAAATCCCTTTTGTCATGTAAGACAACATTTACAGGCTCCAGAGAATAGGATTGTACAGGCATACCCCAAAGATATTTTGGGTTAGGTTCCAGACCATAACAATAATGTCACAACAAAGAAAATCACATGCATTTTTGTTTCCCAGTAACTTTAAACTTATATATACATTATATTATAGTCTATTAAGTGTGCAATAGCATTATGTCTAAAAGAACAATGTACATATCTTAATTAAAAATACTTTATTGCAAAAAAATGCTAAAAATCATCTGAGTCTTCAGCAGGTTGTAGCATTTTTGCTGGTGGAGAGTCCTGCCTCAGATGTTGATGGCTGCTGGCTGATCAGGGTGGTGGCTGATGAAGGCTAAGGTGGCTGTGGCAATTTCTTAAAATAAGACTTCAATGGAGATTGCGACATCAATTGACTCTTCCTTTCGCAAAATATTTCTCTGTAGCATACCATGCTGTTTGATAGAATTTTACCCACAGTGGAACTTCTTTCAAAATTAGAGTCAATTCTCTCAAACCCCACCACTACTTTATCAACTAAGTTTATGTAATATTATAATTTTTTTTGTCATGTCAACAATGCTTATATTATCTTCACCAGGAGTAGAGTCCATCTCAAAAAAACACTTTTTTTACTCTCATTCATAGAAAGCAACTCCTTTTATATTAATTTTTTCTTATGTAATTGTAGCAATTCAATCACATCTTCAGGCTCTGCTTCTGATTCTAGTTCTCTTGCTGTTTCCATTCTGCTAATGTTTATTAGCAGTTACTTGTGCTGAAGTCTTGAAATACTCAAAGTCATCCATGAGGGTTAGAATCAATTTCTTCCAAACTCCTGTTAATGTTAATATTTTGATCTCCTTTCATGAATTATGAATGTTCTTAATGGCATCTAGAATAGCAAGTTCTTTCCTCCATTTACTTTGCCAGATCCACCAGAGAAATAACTATCTATGGCAGCTATAGCCTTACAAAATGTATTTTTTAAATAATAAGACTTGAAAGTCAGAATGACTCTTTGATCCATGGACTGCAGAATGTATGTTGTGTCAGCAGGCATGATAACAAGGGTAATCTTCCACATCTCCATCAAAGCTCTTGGGTGACTACGTGCATTGCCAATGAGTGGTATATTTTGAAAGAAACCTCTTTTCTGAGCAGTAGATCTCCACAAGGACTTAAAATATTCAGTAAAGCATGCTGTAAACAGATGTGCTGTCATCAGGCTTTGTTGTTTCATTTATACAGCACAGGCAGAGTAGATTTAAGATAAACCTTAAACATCTTAATATTTTTAGAATGGTAAATGAGCATTGGTTTCAACTTAAAGTCGCCAACTGTATTAGCCCCTCGCAAGAGAAGCAGCCTATATTTTAAGCTCTGAAACCAGGAATTGGTGTCTCCTCTTTAGCTATGAAAGTTCTAGATGGTATTTTCTTTCAACACAGTGGAAGGCTGTTTAATTTACATCGAAAATCTGTTACTGAGTGTAGCCACATTCATCAATGATCTTAGCTAGATCTCGCTGCAGCATCTACATCAGCACTTGGTGCTTCACCTTGCAATTTTATGGGCAAAGTGAAAAAAGACTTTATAGAAAAGACTTCTTTCCCTAAACCTCATGATCCAACCTCTTCTTGCTCTAAACTTTTCTCTGCAGCTTCCTTCCCTCTCTTCATAGAATAGAAGAGCGTTAAGGCCATTCTCTGGATGAAGCTTTGGCTTAAGGCAACGTTGCAGTTGCTTTAATCTTCTATCCAGACCACTGAAACTTTCTCCATATCAGCAATAAGGCTCTTTTACCTTCTTATTATTCCTGTGTCCACTGGAGTAGCACTTTGCATTTTTTTCAAGGACTTACCTTTGCATTCACATCTTGGCTACCTGGCACAAGAGGCTTAGATTTCAGCCTACCTCAGCTTTTGACATGCCTTCCTCACTAAGCTTAATCATTTCTAGCTTTTGATTTAAAGTGAGAGATATTAAACCCTTTCTTTTACTGAAACACTTAAAAGCCATTGTAGTATTATAAGTTGGCCTAGTTTCAATATTGTTGTGCCTCAGCAAATAGAGACCCAAGGAGAGGGAGAGAGATGGAGAAATGACCAGTCAGTGGAGCTGTCAGAACACACACACCATTTGTTGATAGAGTCTGCCGTCTTATATCAGCACTGTTTGTGGTTCTCCAAAATGATTTCAGTGGTAACAACAAAAATCACTGATCACATATCACCATAGCAAATATAATAATAATAATTTTCTAAGTTGATATATTGTAATAATTACCAACATGTAACACAAAGACACAAAGTGAGCACTTGCTGTTGGAAAAAGCGCATCAGTAGACTTGCACAATGCAGAGTTGCCAAAAACCTTCAGTTTGTGAAAATCACAGTACCTGAGAAGCACAAAAAAGTGAAGTGCAATGAAACGGGGTATGCCTGTAGATGTCTTTGGGGCCATTATTCAGTCTACCACAATTATTACAGGATAGTCGCGTGTAGCCAAGTATCTTCATGGATAAGAAATCAGATGAATGCAACTAGTTACTGTTCATGAAAGCATTCACCAGCAGGGCATTTCCCTAGAGTAGTAAGAGGTTTCTGGCCTGAAACCTCTTGATACTTGGTCTGTCAATCAATGGACACAAAACAGTGTCACTCCTACAATGTGGGTATTCCTAAAATGAAATGTTTTCATATTAGAATGGCCGTTCTGTTAGAAAGTCCAGAAGTAGCTGAGTCCTAAAAGAAGAGAGGAGGAACATATGGGTGGGAGCATCAAAGAAACCAAGCTAAAAGCACGCAAACCCTCTTAACAGCAGCAAGAATGTTGTCTGCTTTGGGTAATGGACTTCAAAAGGCACTTTGATTCAATAAAGGCTCCCAGAGGTAAAAATAATAATAACAATAATAATAATAATTGTTTTTAAACTACTATTTCAAGACACTATGATTCTGACCAGCAACACTTTGACAAGGTATTAGAGTGAATAACTTCTTGTCTTATATAAATAATTAATGATTACTCCCTTAAAGGGAACCATACACTGATGCAAGGATATTTTCTCCCACATATAATCATTCTAACACTTCTTTCTGTAAAGTCACTGACTAGTCAGAAAGGGTTTTTTTTTTTTTTTAACTTCACTATGCTTTCCTAAGTGATCAGTTATGATAATGGGGGTCTTAGAATTCAGGGGTAAATAGAGGTGTTGAGCAAATTATACTTATTTGCAATTGCTGAATTCCTAAATAAATTCTCATATGTTTAAGTCTATGCTGGCAAAGCAATATTAATTTTAATCTAAGTGGTTTGAAAATAAATTAACTACCTTTCTCATCCCACCCACTGTTCACTGGCAATTCTTAACCACAGTCCAAATTTGATCAACACTTTGATTGAGTTACAGGTAAAATGATAACCATTAGACAGTATTTCAATTTTTACATAAATAATTTAGTTTTTGAAAATTTTAACTCAGAGCTTCATAAAATCCTCACCCATGAATTAGGAAAATCAGACTAGGTTAAAATTTGAATAATTGTCATTTTAAAAAATCTGTATTGGCTACATAAATGTGTTATTATTAGAGAAAAGAACTGAGAGTTCTTGGAATAGAAAACTATCCTTTGCAATATGTGTTTTTTAAAAAAAAATGTATTCAGACTATGCCTGGTTAATAGATCGATAATCAATAAACAATTGAATGCAGTATAGAATATCCACCTTTTTACCTTTCTGCTCTTGTGTATATTTTTTATAAATGAATCCCAAATCTCTGACCTAACAGCTGCTCATTGTCCTTAACATGACTTTGGTCTAAGCCATTCCTCCTAACCCCTACATTTTCCTGTGGTTATCATGGTATCATACTCGCTCCAGGCTTCAAAGCCATGGACATCACAGTCGTTTCTGAGGCAGTAGACATCAAATATTTATCTTTTTTTTCTTTTAAAGCTTTTTTTATCTACCTTATTTCCAATTAGTTATGCCATCACTCTTGGATAGAAGCCCCACCACCATTTACTTTGAATTCTTTAAGAGTCATTTAATTTTCCGGGTTTAATTCTAACCTTTCTGTCTGTTTATCACACAAACTGTTTTTAAATATTGATTTTATCTTTTTATTCACTCTTAAAATCCCTGGATGGTTCTTCTTCAAGTCTTCACTAGTTTTTTGAGCGCTTTTACTTTTCAATCTCACTCTACAACCCAACTTTACAACTCATGCTTCCTCAATCACAGAAAATTCTAATTTTTCACTGCCCCAAAATTGTTCCTCCATTTATTTTGCTTTATTCTGTTGTGATGTCATCCTTCTTTCTATTAACATTCCCTAAGTATTCATATTACCCTATAGTTTTTTTTTCTGATTTTTGAAGAATTTCTTTCATACAAGCATAAAATATCACTCTGGCACTCACGGCTGTAAGAAAAAGACCAAGCTATTCAAGTAAAACACATGAAGTGCTCTGTGTGATGGTGACTGATTTCTTGATATTATTCAAGCTTTGCATATAAATCAGATAAGTTATTAGATGAGATCATTATGGCTAATTTTACTGACAATAATTATCTAATTTCAGGATAAGATTTTGGCTTCAGCTTTGGAATGATATATATGTTGTTTCATTTTCCTCTTTTTTTTATTTTTTATTTTTGAGATGGAGTTTCACTCTTGTTGCCCAGGCTGGAATGCAATGGCATGATCTCAACTCACTGCAACCTCCGCCTCCTGGGTTCAAGTGATTCTTCTACCTCAGCCTCCTGAGTAGCTGGAATTACAGACATGTGCCACCACACCCAGCTAATTTTGTGTTTTTAGTAGAGATGGGGTATCTCCATTTTGGCCAGGATGGTCTCGAACTCCTGACCTCACCTGATCCACCCGCCTCAGCCTCCCAAAGTGCTAGTATTACAGGTATGAGCCACTGCGCCTAGCCATTGCTTCATTTTCATTACATCTTTATTACTAAAAGTAACTTAAATGTAGCCAAAGGATTTAGGTATACACTTGTTTTCATTCCATTCCTCTGTCATCATTTGATAAGATTAAATCTACTTTGTATTTTTAAATTTTTTGATATCACTAAAATCTATAAGTTAACCAAATCTATAAAATGTATTTTACTACTAGAAACATGTAGCAAAATTGTATAATTTCAAGAAAGTATTTAAAAATTAGAGTGGGGGCTATCTAGTTTTTTGTTTTTTGTTTTTTTCTCAAAATTTCAGAATCATCAATAAAAGATTACCAATGTCAGAACACTGAAGCCTACCTAGGGAGTGAGTTTTAAGTTATAATATGCATTGACTATATAGACTATAGCCTTTAATATTTCAAATATTTCTCCAAAAAATTTCTAAAAAAAAACTAGTTGACTTTTTCCTGGGCACACCTTATACAAACATAAGTGCTGCAGTTATGAAATGAACATTTTATCTCTTCTATACCAATGACCTATTATTGAAGTCAGTAGGATGGAAATTGTTTTGAAGAATGCAAGTAGTTACACTTGGAATTTACAAAATTGCTTTGAAACTGCACTCCTCCTTCTTTCTACAAATTAACTCCTCTGATGGATTTTTTTTTTTTTCCGGTAGCCTTTTCCTGCTCCCTCAAGCTATAATTAGTCATTGAAAATTGTCTCAGTGCATGGCTGGAAGACACTATAAACTCTGGACATAGTTCTTTCTCCTTGTTAAGAAAAGGTGCTCACTGAGTGATATAATCTCAGTAATCTAATGACCAGAAAGTGATTTTAGAACATCGTGACCACTATTCCTCTTTAGCAGGCTTTAATAGCAGCACAGGTACAAAATTATTAGTATTCTGTCTTTTTAAAGACACTAGTAAAGCAGAAGCACAGCTAGTACACCCAGAACAGAATTCACCTAATTGTTCACGTTTTGGTTAACAGAAAAAAATAATCCTTATTCTGATAAGTATTCTGTGTCTTCATGTCGTTATAAAACTAATAAACTATGAAGGTAGATAAAATCAAAACCAGTCACTCAAAATGTGTTTACAGTTGCATTGCAGCTCACTTCTAGTCTCAGGCTAAAGCAGCATTTAAATGCTAGATATTTGATATCTGCAATTTTGAGAGAAAATGCTGAATCAATTTAAAATAGCTTCAAACATGTAGATATTTATGTGGGAACTAATTGGCATAAACAAGAGGGAAAATTGCTGAAATGATTTACTTGAGCCTGTTTATAAAGCCTGCTGGATTTTAAGTACGTATTATTCAATGTTTTGTTGTAACTTTGTGTATCTTATTCATCAGTCACAACTAAACCACTGGGGTTCTGACAATAACAAACACAGAATGTATCCCATTTTCTCTCTATCATTGTTATGAGGAAAGCAATATAAAAGAAAACAAGTTAAGCCAGTAAGTCACAAAATAAAGTGAGCAAATCAGTGTGACCAGAAGTGGGACAAATCTCTTCAGCAGTCCAAACTCTTAAAATCATATTTTTATGTGTCCTAATTTGGCAATTCAGCTTTACTAAAGCTAAATGCTTAAGTCGTTGCCCTCAAACACAACACCTTTTAATTTGTTATTGCTGAACATTCTGCAATTGTTATTTCTCGTTGAGACGCATCCTGCACTGACCAAACATAGTGGGAACTGATTTCCATGTAATGTATGATGTACATCCTCTAGTAGAAGCCAAACTTTTTATTTGCTATTGTAGTGTCACCCTGGCATGTAGCGAAGTGCTTTGTAATAAATTATTACTAAATTTTAAAAAAGTAATAATAAACAAAAATTCTAGATCGCCAAAATGATCTTCCTAAAATTGTCAAACTGATCTTAATCTTTTTCTTTTAAATAAATCAGTGTGTAATGCATAATATTTTATGTTTTAAAGAAAATTAACAAAATAAAATTACCAGGATATGTGCTCCCATAGATGCACAGCTAATGAAATAATATGAAGAAGCTTTTAATAAAACTGTCATAGAATATGTAGGAGATAAAGTACATATACACAGCAACTAGGTAGACTCAAGCAGATAAATAAACCAAACAAATTATACTTTATGAATTTAAATTATATAAGAATAAAAAAGGTAATTAGAGCTTTAGAAGATGAAATATAATCTAGGTATTATAATATAAAGTAAAAAATAAAATAAGTTTTAAGTTATGAGAAATGAAAGAGAATTTGGGAATAGAACAATGAGACAAAATATCTGATTAAAGAAGTCTCAGAAAGATTATACTTTCAGGGATCTTTTTTAGTTTGTTACTAGAAAAGTGTCTCTGAACCTGGAGAACACCAGAAACCATGAGGAGGAGGTATAGCGCTCCCTCCTGAGCTTAACGTTGGCTCTTGGTTTTGCTTTGCTACTGCTTTTTGCCATTGATAATCATTCTTCTCTTCCTTCTGGGAAATAAGAGGGAGAAGATGCAGTCCAAATGGCTCCTGTTTACATTGTTTTTTTTTAAATAGAAGTCTGAGAAAGAAAAAAAATTATGGAAAATAAACAAGAATTGAAGAAATAATAAATCAAAAAACATACTTTACTTTGGAGGGAGACTAAAACTGCCAGACAGGATTCATTCCTTCAGTTGTTCAGTCTCTCAACAGATGTTTATTCAGCAAATATTGTATGCCAGATGCTGTTGTAAGTGCTAGGGATATGGCAGGAAGTACATGTTGTTAGTAGGGAAAGACAGGCAAGAAACCATAAGTACTAGATTATGGAAAGACACTGTTTTAGTCTGTTCTCACGGCTATAACAGACTACCATGGACTGGTAAATTACATAGAATAGAAATTTCTTTCTTTCTTTTTTTTTTTTTTCTGGAGACAGAGTCTTACTCCCTCGCCCAGGCTGGAGTGCAGTGGTGCAATCTCAGCTTACAGCAACCTCCATCTTCTGGGTTCAAGCAATTCTCCTGCCTCAGCCTCCTGAGTAGCTAGGATTACAGGTGTGCACCACCACGCCCGGCTAATTTTTTTTGTATTTAGTAGAGATGGGGTTTTGCCATGTTGGCCAGGCTGATCTCAAACTCCTGACCTCGTGATCTGCCCACCTCGGCCTCCCAAACTGCAGGGATTACAGGCATGAGCCACCACACTGGGCCAGAAATTTATTTCTAACAGTTCTGGAGCTGGGAAGTCTAAGATCAAAGTACCAGCAGATTTTGGTGTCTGGTGAGGGCCTGGTCTCCACTTTCAAGGTGGTGTCTTGAACCCTGAATTCTCTGGAAGGGAGGAACTTTGTGTCCTCACATGGCAGAAGACCAAGACAGAGCGAATCTACTTCAGCAAGTCCTTTTTATAGGGGCATAAATTCATCTATAAGATCAGAGACCTAGTGACCTAAACACCCCCCATGAAGCTCCACCTCCCAACACTGTTGCATTGGGGAAAACATTCAAACCATAGCAGACAGTGCATTGTAAGCGTTTAGAGAACACTGAAAAGGTGATTTTTTTTTCCCTATAACTTTATTTTTTTTTCTCTTGATGTGACTTGTACATAGAGCAATGAATGAAACTCTTCTTTAACCCAAACAAAGAAAATATACAAAAATAACAGAGAACTTTAATTTCTATATTGAAAGGTCCTACCATGTATCTAAAAAAGTTGACTTTCAGTGATTATTGCACTCCCTTGCATTTCTTTGTCTCTGTCTGTGTCTTATTTATCCTCTGTAGTTTCCACTTTGTAGAAGTGGATGTTTTGCTACGTGGCATAGATCGATGATAGATGATAGATAGATAGATAGATAGATAGATAGATAGATAGATAGATAGATAGATAGATTATAAATGGAAATAAAGAGACAAATAACTGTTGTGTATACAAATTATTAAATCTTTATGTCTTTATTGTAAATTATGACTTTTAGTGTTTAAACATGGCCTAAATTTTAGTTTTCATAATTTTTGAATTGAATTTTACTTGGCTGATATGAAGATTGCAATCTGTGATTTTATGTTACTTCTATTTCCTTGATATACTTCTGTATTTTTCTTTAGTGTAACCCAGAGCTCACATACAAGTTCTCTTACGTAGCATCCAGCCTTAATGGCTTCTCTCAATCTCTCTCACTGACTCTTACCCCCAATTCATTAACTTCAAATTTTATGCAGAGTAATTTACTTCACTTTAACTTCTGATCCCAAAATTTCATATTCAAATCTTCAAAGAGGTCACATTAAACAAACCCTCAAGTTGTTAAGACACATCCTCCTTAAAAGTATGACAGTACACATGCACACACACACACACACAAGGAGGGTTTGGCAGCCTGAAAACTCATAGGTGAGAGCCTATAAAATTGAAGCAATAGTGTTACACCAAGAGAAATGTACAGGTCATACAGAATAGTCTCTTATAGGGAGGTAATGATATGTATATTCATACTTAATCACGCTGTTTCAGATCCCAGGGAGGACTGCTATCTAAAATATGAAGGTTTAAAAGGAATAAGAGAACTATAAATGCTTGGCAAAAGTTTGGAAATCTTAATATGTCAATTTTATACCTACGAAAAAAGTTGAACTATAAAGTCTGTATGATTTTGGGGAAATTTCAGTAGGAATTAATTATGAAGGGTTTGAGTTTCTTTAATGAAAGACAAACTAGTATTGACTTTATGCTTATAATCCAGAAATTATTTCTTTTTTTATCATCACTTTCACTTCCATATCATCAAGTCTCATGTGAACTAACTCTATGTGGAATTGAAAGTAATGTTCCAAAGTATGTAAACTTTAGAGTCTGAGTCATCTTCTATCGTGTTGATTTCCAGCTAGTCATTTTTATATTGTTGCTAAGTGCTTTTCCATCTAATTGCATAGGGACTGATTTGTTTAGCAACCTCTGTTTAGAGTCAGGCTTTGTTCTCTTCACTGTGGACACCATTCTGGCATTGTTTTCCTGTTTCCATTGTTTCACAGAGCATATTTTATCACAAGCATTTTGTGATTCAATTATCCTCCCCTCACCCCTCCCATATGTAAGCGATAGTACCCTTTGGCTCTAAATATATGGTTGTAACAGCTGCTTTGCAATGTTCATTGCAAAAGAGAGAAACAGAGCCCAAACAGCTATGCTACTAAACCTTACACATAAAATAGTCATACTGAATTAAAGACAACAGTAATCAAAATAGAAATAAGGAACATATGCAATTCAGAAGCATTAGGGTGTCTGTAATTCCCATAACATTTTATAAATCTGAATTAATGGTGATTAATTCAGAATATCATGAAAAAATGCATACCTCCTTTGACAATTCACATAATACTTTATAGCTATATGCATTTAGGCCGTGGATTATCTCATTCTAAGAAATGTAAAGCACAAGGTCTAAGTAGAGTGACCAGTATATTACATTGGGAATGATACATGGTGTAAAACAAAAGGAAAACCTTTTAATTATATTTCCAAAAGGTTTTAATTCCTTTTAGAGACCTTTATGCACTAAGGCTCTCTAAGCATGAAACTAGAAAAGATAAAGAAAATCTACTACAAAAGTTAAAGAAAATAAGTGATAGAGCCAATCTATAGCCTAAATATATTTGTTCGTGGATAAGATAAATTAATGAGTAAAAAGAAAATAAAATCATTGGTTCACTTTTAACGTTACCTTACATAAACTCCATTTGATAGTCTTATCTTGAAAAAAATTATTATTTTTGTCTAAACAAATTGTGGAAGAGGGTACAGCTGTGAAATAGGGAAAAATGTCTAATAAGTAAAAAGATAAAAACATAGCACATAGATATCAAAGACAGTCTCTGGAATTGATGACTATCTGAGTAGGCTAAGAAAACAATTATCGGCACATATGGCAGTCAATTCAGTAAGAGTTTGAGGGATCAAGATCTCCAAAGTAAAAGAGAACTTTA
>NC_045441.1:70957821-70971117 GCF_002776525.5 Piliocolobus tephrosceles | reverse complement strand
AGTAAGAGTTTGAGGGATCAAGATCTCCAAAGTAAAAGAGAACTTTAGAGAAATGGGCATAACATTCTGTGGAAAATTTCCCCTTGAGGCACTAGCTGAATGCTAAAATTTGCATTTGAAGAACACATTTCTGAGAATCCAAGCAGAAATCAGCTGCTGAGACACTAAAAGTTTAGGCAAATATTTTGCCTCAAAATATTGCCTAAAAGTGTTTTGGTGCTGGGAAGATGAAAATTAGAATGTAGGATCATTACAAAACAAGGGACTTAGGGTGCAGTGGCTCATGCCTGTGATCCCAGCACTTTGGGAGGCCAAAGCAGGAGGATCGCTTGAGCCCAGGAGTTCAAAACCAGCCTGGGCAACATAGTGAAACCCCATTTCTACCAAAAAAAAAAAAAAAAAAAAGGAAAAAAAATGGACTTACAAAAATCTCAGGCCTTTAGTTGAGACCGCTAAGAAGGTAACAACTATAGAGTGAGAAGCAAGCTAGAAACAGAATATCCTCTGCTGAAACAAGGTAATCTGCATGTATTTTAGTAGCCCTCAAGAAGAAAGATATCACTGAAAATGCCAGCAATTTTTCATATATAACTGGGATTCAGTCAAAATTTATCAGACATGCCAGGGAACAGAACCAAATGACTGAGAAATGTAAGAGACAAAAGTAAAAGTAGAGCAACAGAAAATCAAAATATCTGAGGTATCAGGAATAAACTTAATATGTTCCAAAAATAAATACAAAGATGGAATATTTTCATCAGATAATTGAAATTTAATTTAAAAATCAAATAGAAATCAGGGATCTTACAAAATACTGAAATTAAGATATAGATGAATTTAATAGTAGATTAATGATTAACCACAGTAGAAGAAATAAAGTATTTACCAAAGGATTCAAATACTCACACACATACAAAATATGTAGTTTGTAGCAAGCAAGTAAATTAAATGAAAAATAAAATAAGAGCTATGTGGAACATAACTGAAAAAAAGGTCCATGTATTTGTAACTGGATTTCAAAAAGGAGAAATGATGGAGGGAAAAAATAGAAGTATGAGAAGAAATATTATCTAAGAATTTCCCAAAACTAATGAAAAGCATCAAGTCTTTGGGGCCATTCAAGAAGCTCTATGAATCACAGCCCAGCTAAAAACAAAATAATAACACTTATTACATAAAACTGCTAAAAACTAAAGCCAAATGACAATCTTAAAAGCATGCAAATAAAAGACGCATTAGTTTCAAATGAGCAATAGTATGATTAAGAGCTGACTTTTGAAACAAAACAATTGGAGATAGAGAACACTTACAGCACTGAAAGAAAATGACTGAATCTATATTTAGAAAATGATATCCTTCAAAAATGAATGCTAAATTAAGGCCTTTTTAGTCAAACAAGAAGTTCAGAGAAGCTGAGGTCATAAACACTTTTTCTAAATAAAATGCCAAAGATAATTATCTAGGCAGAAAGAAAATAATCCCTGAACAAAGCATAATAACAAAGGAAGAATACATAGCACCAGGAAGGAGAAATATCAGGGCATATCAAAACCAAGTATTAAATGTTAGAACATAATAACAACAACAATAATAATACATGTGGTTCAGATTATATGTAAAATTAAAATCTATATTATTGATACTGCAAGAAATCAGAGTGGAACTTTTCAGCACTTTCACTGATCAGGAAGTGTGAAAGTAATAAAGGTATATTCTAATCAATGAAGGATGCATGTTATTTTACATATATGGTAAACATTAAAAGCAATAAAAGAGTAAAAGGCCAGGCAGAGCGGCTCACACCTGTAATCTCAACACTTTGACAGGTGGAGAATTGCCTGAGCCCAGAAGTTCAAGACCATACTGGGCAACATAGTGGGACCCCATTGCTACAAAAGAATTAAAAAATTAGCTGAGGCTGGGCGCGGTGGCTCAAGCCTGTAATCCCAGCACTTTGGGAGGCCAAGGCGGGCAGATCATGAGGTCAGGAGATTGAGACCATCCTGGCTAACATGGTGACACCCCGTCTCTACTAAAAAAAATACAAAAAACTAGCCGGGCGAGGTGGCGGGCGCCTGTAGTCCCAGCTACTCGGGAGGCTGAGGCAGGAGAATGGCGTAAATCCGGGAGGCGGAGCTTGCAGTGAGCTGAGATCCGGCCACTGCACTCCAGCCTGGGCGACAGAGCAAGACTCCGTCTCAAAAAAAAAAAAAAAAAAAAAAATTAGCTGAGTGTGGTGAAACACTTCTGTAGTTTCAGTTACTCAGGAGGCTGAAGCAGGAGGATTGCTTGAGCCCATGAGGTTGAGGCTGCAGTGAGCAGTGATCACACCACTGAACTCCAGTTTGAGTGACAGAGTGAGAACCTGTCTAAAAAAAAAAATAATAATGTTATTTAAAAGAAATAATAATATATAATAATAATAATAAGGAGCAAAGAACAGATGAAACGGAAAATAAATGGCAAGATTACATAAATCCCAAAATATAAGTAATTGCTATATATATTTAAATACTTTAGTTGTCAGAAAAAGATTGTTGGGCTACATACAGAAACTCATTTTTACTTAAAGGAAACATGTTTTAAATATAAAAATAGATAGTGGAAGTTTACAAGTCAAAATAAGGTTAAAAGATACTCTGGTACAGCTATGGTGAGGACATACTGAAAGAAGAAATATACTTCAAAAGATAAAAAGGGTAATTTCATAATAATGAAATAATATTAATAGTATCAATCTTAAGAGGAAACAAAAATAACAGTACATTAAGCCCTAAAAATATAGAAGGTATAAAATAGTGAAATAGAAAGAAGAAATACAAAGGAGAAAAGCCTGAAAACCCCAAACTGATACTATTGATAAACCCCTTGCAAGACAGAGAGCGACAAAAAGACAGAGAGCAGAGAAAGAAGGAAAAGGAGGAAGAGAGAAAAAGAGAGAGGATAGGGAGGAGGCACAAAAACCAATAACATAAATTTTAAAAAGGGTCATTCTTACTGACATTTAAAAGTTAAGAGGAAATTAAACAATGCCTATTGATACGGATAGACTGTGTCCTCACCCAAATCTCATCTTGAATTATAACTCCCATAATTCCCATGTGTCATGGAAGGGACCCAGTGGGAGGTAATTGAATCATGGGATGGGCCTTTCTCATGATAGTGAATAAGTCTCAGGAGATCTGATGGTTTTAAAAAGAGAAATTTCTCTGCACGAGATCTCTCTCTCTCTGCTGGCATCCATATAAGATGTGACTTGCTCCTCCTTGCCTTCCACCATGATTGTGAGGCTTCCATGGCCATATGGAACTGTATGTCCATTAAACCTCTATTTCTTCAGTCTCAGGTATGTCTTTATCAGCAGCATGAAAACCGACTAATACATCAATCAAGTTACCCATCAAATACCAATGTATTTGTGCAAATCAATCAAAAATTTCAGATGAAATGTACGCATTTCAAGAAAAAAACAGATTTGTAAAATGGACACAAAAAAGACAGAAATATGAATCATCCTAAATCTATTAAAGAAATTAAATTTATCATTCAAAATACCCAACAATAAAACTTATACTACTTCACCAAATACATAGGGAATAAAACCAAACTTACATTAAAATTTTCAAACAACACATGATGCTTGGAAAAATGATGTCAATAGTCTTTTTGTCACATTTTGATAATTTTTGCAATATTTAAAAATTGTTATTACTATTTTATCTGTTATAGTGATCTGTGATCAATGTTACTGTTGTAATTGTTTTGGTGGACCACAAACTCTGCCCACTTAATTAATAAATGTGTGCGTTAAAAAAAAATCATATGAAAGGGCACAGTTGCTCATGCCTGTAATCTCAGCACTTTGGGAGGCCAACACAGGCAGATCACTTGAGTTTTGGAGTTCAAGATCAGCCTGGCCAACATGGTGAAAGCGAAGTCTGTCTCTACTAAAAATACAAAACTTTAGTTGAGCATTGTGGTGCACAACTGTAATGTTAGCTACATGGGAGGCAGAGGCAGAATTGCCTGAACCTGGAAAGTGGAGGTTGCAGTGAGCTGAGATCCTGCCATTGCACTCCAGCCTGGGTCACAGAGTGAGTCCCTGTCTCAAAACAAACAAACAAACAAACATCCAAGAGCTGGATGCAGTTGCTCACACCTGTAATCTCAGCACTTTGGGAGGCCAAGGTGAGCAGATCACTTGAGGTCAGGAGTTCGAGACCAGCCTGGCCAACTTGGCAGAACCCTCTCTCTACTAAAAATACAAAAATTAGCTGGGCATCAGGGTGCACGCTTGTCGTCCCAGCTACTCAGGAGTCTGAGGAATGAGAATTGCTTGAGTCTAGGAGGTGGAGGTTTCAGTGAGCCAAGATCATGCCACTGCACTCCAGCCTGGGAGACAAAGTGAGACTCTATCCATTCTCCCCAAAAAGTTATGGAATATAAAAAATACTACCCACCATATTTATTTGATGAGACAACCACTATCTTGAACTCAAAATGGTACAAAATTATTAATAGAATAATATTACAGAACAATTTTTCACATGAACCTAGTCACAAAAACTCTAAACACACCATGAACTGGAAATCAAGTCCAGCAACATATATTTTGCGTTTATTTCAGGAAACAAAAGCTGTTTAATATCAGTCTTAATTCAACACATAAATACAATAAAGAAAATAAGTGTGTCCCTTTAGTGGTAAACAATAAAAACCAATGTATAATACAAAATTTTTTCAAGATGATAAAATAAATCCTCAGAAAATTAGTATTGAAATGGAACATTGTACCTACAGCAAACATCATTGTTGTGGTACTATTAGGAACACAAAAAGAATGCCTACTACATTAATTTATTCACCATTGTGCTAGAGGGCATAGTCATTGTAATGAGTCACACAAAATAAGTAAAAGCTTTAAGGATTTAAAAGAAGAAATACTGCAGTCCCATGATGATGCTATACTTGTGCACATAGAAAACTAGATAAATTATTAGTTGATAAATACAACTCTGGATACAAAATTAACATATAAAAATCAAATGTGTTTATTTTCTATGTTTATCAAGGAATATTAGAAAATGATATTCTCAAGCGATATCAAAATAGCATTTATAAATCAAATAACTAATGGAAAAGTATTAGAATATTTTTAATTAGAATATGCACATCTATTAGAGATGTACAAGTCCTTTAACACTGGAAACTACAAAATATTGCTAAGATAATTTGAAAAAAATAGAAGCAATGACAAATATAGCTTTTGGAATCTTCCTTTTTTCCTTCATGAAAAGAGACAAACCCAAATCCTGTGATCAATATCTACCACAAAGTTTAATTGCCAATTGTGTCATGAAGAAACTCAAAATACAAGTGGGCAGGGTTCAGCCATTAGCAAATATAACATTATTTCTTTCATTAGCAACATCCATTTTGGGGAACCAGTAAAACAGAGTGAAGCAAATTATGCAAATAGTACTCATTACCCAGTGAGACAAAAAGGAAGTTTGTGATGTGCTGCCACTTTTTATCAAGACAATGAATATATCCATCACTCTGAAAAGTTTGTGATATTTCCCGTGTTCCTCTATCCCCATTCAACCACTGATCTGCTGTCACCACATGTAAATTTGCATTTCCTAGAATTTTATATAAATGGAGACCACTCAGTATGTGGGGGTTTTTTTTTTTTTGTCAAAATTCTTTTATTCAACATAATTATATTGAGGCTTATCTGAATAAAGCATGGGTCAGCAGTTCATGTTTTTGTTGCTGAGAAGCATCCCGTCCCATTATATGAACATAGCACAGTTAGTTTATCCATCCACATGTTGATGGCCATTGTTTCCAGTTTTTGGCTATTATGAATAAAGCTTCTATAAGCATTTATGTAACATCTTTCTGAGGACATAAACATTCAGTTTTTAAAAATAGGAATGAAATAGGTAGATAATATAGTCAGTGTATCAAATTTTTCAAAAAGTCATCTGCTTTTTAAAATGGTTGTTTCATTTAACATTCCACTAACAGTATATGAGATTTCCAGTCTTCCATATCTTCACAAAGACCTAGTATGGTATATATTTTAATAAATTTTAGCTATTCTAGTGGGCATGTAGTACTAATTGTGATTTTAATTTTTATCTTTCTAATGATTAATGATGCTGAGTGCATCTTTTCTTGTACCTATAGATTGATTTTTGTATTCCTGTGAATTATTTGTTAAAGTCTTCTGCTTGTTTTTATTGGTTTGTTTAATTTCTTATTGTTGTGTTTTAGGAGTTCTTTGCATATTCTGAATACCAGTCCACTATTAGGTATATGATTTGTAAATGATTTCTCCCAGTCGGTAACTTCTCTTTCCATTTCCTTAATGATATCTCCCATAGAGGAGATGTTTTTAATTTTGACTAAATTCATTTTACCAAGGTGTTTGATTGATCATGCTTTTGATTTCATATTTTAAAAATCATTGCCTAACCCAAGGTTGCAAAGCTTATCCTATGTTTTCTTCTAGAAATTTTATAATTTTAGATTATACATTTAGATCTATGATGCATTTTGAGTCAATTTTTTATATATGCTGTGAGATATGAAACAAAGTTCACATTATTTCCTATGATTATCTGAATGTTCCAGTACTGTTTGTTGGAAGACTTTCTTTCTCCATTGAATTGCTATTTCACATTGATGAAAAATAAATTGTGCACATATACAATATTCTATTTTTGAACTCTCTATTCTGATTTATTGATCTATTTTTCTATCATGATTCAAATATACATTGTTTTGATTACTGTAGTTTTACAATGCCCCTAAATCAGTACAAGAGCCCCAAATTGTTAATCCTCAACTTCGTTCTGTTTTCTTTTCAAAATTGTTTTCACAGCTTCTAGGTTTTCTAGGTTCATTGAATTTCCATATGAATTTTATAATCAGCTTATAATTTTCACCCAAAATTTATTCTAGGGTTTGACTTATAGAATTGATAATGTAATAATATCATCTTGTGATCCATGAAGATGGCTTATATCTCTATTATTTAGGTCCTCTCTCATTCTCTAGGTAATGCTGTAATTTTCAGTATATTACTCTTACTTATTTTATCAAATTTATCTCTATATCTTTTATAATTTGATGCTATTATTGGGGGCATTTTAAATTTAATTTCAAAATTATCATTACTAGTACATAAAGCCCTATGTGCTTCTGTATATTTACCTTGTATTCTGTAGCCTTAATGAATGCATGTACTGTATGAATTCTAGTATCTTTTGTGTAAATGTCATTGGATTTTCTACATAGCATCTACATGCCATCTATGATGGCACCTGTAAATAGTGTTTTATTTCTGTTTCCATTCTGAATACTTTAAAATTATTTTAACTATTAAGTTGTCTGGAATATGTAATACAATATTCAATAGAAGTAATGAGAGTGAATATTTTTGTCTTAAGTCTGATAATTCCAGATTAAGTACTATTTTAACTGTAACTTTTTAATAGATGTGCTTTACCAGGCTGAGGAAGATCCTTTCTATTTCTACTTGGCTGAACACTTTTATTAGTAATAAATATTGGTCTTTATCAAAAGTTTTTTCTTAATTTATTGAGATAATCATATGTTTTTCTTTTTTGTTTCGTTAATTTAGTAATTTGTGTTGAAAATTTTTTAAACACTTAACCTAGCATCCTTGGGAAAAACCATACTTGGCTATGATGTCCTAATGTTTATACCTAATTAGATTTGAGTTGCCAAAATTTCATTTATAATTTTTGCATTTATGTTCATAAGGAATCTTGGTCTTAAGCTTTCTTATGTTTTTTTCTGGTTTGGTATCAGGGAAGTGCTGGTTGGAAAACACTTCCACTTCTTCAATTTTCTGAAAATATTTGAATAAAATTATTAACACTACTTTCTTAAATGTTTGGTAGAATTCATCAGTGAGGCCATTTAGGACTTGAGTTGTTTGTTTGTTTGTTTGTTTTTGTTTTTAATTCTTAACTACACATTCAAGGTCTTAAACATGTATAAAGATATTCAGAATTTCTGTTTCTTCTTGGGTGTGTGCTTTGATAACTTGCAAATTTTAAGAAATCTATTCATCTATTTAATTCATTAAAAGTAATGTCAAAAATGCAATTATTTTACACAAGCCTAATAAGGTGTCAATATTATTGGATAAAGTTCTTTATAATATTTATTTAACCATATTCTAACGTCTGTAAGTTTTGTAATGTTGTCAACTTTCTTAGTTATGGTATTGTTAATTTTTAACTTTCTTTTTCTGATCAGTCATGCTGGAAGTATATCAATTTTATGGATCTTCTAAATAATCAGATTTTTGCTTCACTGATATAGCCATCATCTCACTCTTTTCTATTTCATTGCCATCCACTCTGATTCTTGTTGTTTCTTTTCAAGTAATTACTTTGGGTTTAATTTTTTCTTTCTTTTCCAGTTGTAGGGTGGAAGTTGAAGTTATTGAGTCAATTTTTTCTAATATAAATGTTTAGTGTATAAATTTTCTGCTAAATTATATTTAATTGGCAGCTCATAAATTTTGATATATTTTCATTTCATTTTGATATATTTTCATTCAGTGTTTCCTTTCATTTTGCTTTGGCCTATATATTATTTAGAATTACATTATTTAGTTTCCAAGTACCCGGGAATTACCCACGAATTTTTGTTATTCTTTCTAATTTAATTGTATTATGGTCAGAGAAAACACTTTAACTGGAATTATTTTGAAATTCTTAAGGTCTGACTTGTATCCCACAATAATTTTTGGTAAATATTTGGTGTGCCTTCGAAAATAATGGTCATTATAATATTGGATGGAGTATTCTATAAATGTCTATTGCATCAAGCTACTTGGTAGTGTTGTTCAAATGTTTTATATTCTTACTGATTTTCTAATTTTCTATAAATTATTTATATAAGAAAGTTAAAAATCTTACTACAATGGTGAACTTTTATTTTTCTTTTAAAAATTCTGTGAGATCTTTAATTCATGCATTTTGAAACTACTATTAGGTGCATGAATGTTTATGAGCTACTTATTTTTGATAAATTGACGTCATTATAATTTTATAATTACTGTACTTATCCCTTTTAATGTTATTTGCTTTGAAATCAACTCTAACATTAATGTAGTTCTTTTGATATATTATGTTAATGCAGTATTTTCTCCTTCAGCATTACTTTTTCATATTTGTGTTTTTGTATATGAAATGAGTTTTTGTTATGTAGCATATATGTGGTTTTGATTTTTTAAACTCAATCTGCCAATTTTTTGCCTTTTTAAAAATATATATGAATTATTTAAATTTAGTGTGATTAGTGATTTTATTAAGTTTTAGTCTAACATCTTTAACTTTGTTTTCCTTATTTAACATTTGTTTTTTCTTGATTTTTTTTCTCCTTTTCCCTTCCTTCTTTTGGAGTAATTGAATAGTTTCTATGATTCCATTTTATTCTGCATTGAGGATCTATTAGTTACAAATTTTTGTTCTATTAGTTGAGTGGCTTGTAGTATATATTTTAAAATAATTACAATTTGCCTTAAAATGATTATATCACTTTACACAAAGTATAAGAAATTTAAACTAATATATTTCCATTTTATCTTCCCAATCATTCTGCTACCATCTTACATTTCAATTGCACATTGATTATAAATTCCACATTAAATTTTTTTCTTTATGGTCAATTTTTTTCAAAGATATTTAAACAATAAGATACATGTTTTGTATTTTTTGACATTATATCATTTCTAGTGCTCTTCATTTCTTTGTGGAGAACTTTATTCCCATCTTATGTTATTTTTCTTCCATCTTAAAGGCTTATTTATAGTACAGGTCTGCTAATAATAAATAATTTTAGCTTTTGTAATTTCAAAAAAGTCATTATTTCACTTTTATTTTTGCAAAATATTTTTACTGTGTCTAAAATTTTTAGTTAAGATTTTCTAATTAAGCACCTTAATGTACTTAAGTTTATGTAAGCTCTTATGGCACTTTTTATTAAGCATATTAATACAATACTTAAAGCATATTTCTTCTGATGAGAAATATGCTGCCATACTTATCTTTGTTCTTGTCTGTGAAATATTCTCCATCTGGCTGCTTTAAAATTTTTTCTTTATCACTAGATGTTAGCAATTTGATTGTCATGTTTCTTGGCATATTGTTTCCACATTTCTTATGCTTGGTGTTTGTTGAGTTTCTTGAATTTGTTATCATATTTGGAAAATGTTCAGCCATTGTTTCTTCAAATAATTTTTAGCCCTATCTCTCCTTTGGGGACTACAATTACATATATAAGTGGGCCTCTCAAAGTTGTGCTGCAGGTCGTTTACACTTTATTTGTTTTAATTTTCTTTTCTCTCTGTGTAACTTTCAGAATAGTTTCTATTGCCATAGCATCAAGTTCACTATTCTTCATTCTGAAATATGCACACTACCATTAATCCTATGCAGTTTCTTTTCCATCTCATACATTGCAGTTTGCATCTTTAGAAGTTTGGGGGTGTGCATTTTTAATACTACTAACTTTTTTTTTACATATGAAATATAAAATTACGATTGTTTTAATGTCCCTGTCTACTAATTCTAACATGTGTGTTAAGTCTGGGTTGGTTTTAATTAACTTTTCCTGTAATTATTGGCCATGTTTTCTTGCTTCTTTGTATGTTTGTTAATTTTTGTTGAATACCAGACACTGTGAATTTCACCTTGCTGAATAACGGATATTGTTATATTACTATAAATATTCTTGAGCATTATTCTTATGTGCAGACAAGTTACTTAGAAACAGTTTCTTCCTTTGGGGTTTGCAACTTAAAAGCTTAAAAGTTAAAACAACTTAAAAGCTTGCTTTATCTACTGAAGGAAAACTGTTCTATCTATTCTATCCAATGCCTTATAAATCTTGAAGTTTTCCAGTCTGGCTGGTGCTAATAGGCAGTATTTCAGGTCCTGGAATAGGTATGACTTCTGGGCATTGTTATTCCAATCTTTTCAGATAGTTTTTCTAGGTAATTTTCTCACAGGCTTGTGCTGATCACTAGCTAGCTGAATAATTGAAGAGGAGTCTCCTCATTTCTCTGGAAATCTCTCTTCATGCTGCTTTTTTTCTATCTGCTAATATTAACTGACTTTGGTCTAACTCTAACTGCTTTGGTCTCCCCAGACCCTCAATTTTATTTTCTCTGAAAACCTTCCCAACAGGCAATCATAGGGTTTCACTTTATTTGTTTTCTATCTCTCCAAAATTACTCCTGTTTATTGCCTGATACTCAGTATCATAAATAATATTTCTTTTATAATTTCACCTTTCTTTGTTGTTCAGTACAGGGGTAAACCCAGTCCCTGTTATTCCATTTTACCTGTCAGCAAAAGAATTAAAATTATTTAAAAACAATTTTGATTGTTTTAATAGGAAAAATACCAAAACATGTTAATTTCTAACCAATCAAATCAAAAACATATTTAGCATTTAGTGAAAAAATATATATATTTCAAGTTTTAGAGAAGAAAGAAAATATATTTCTACTCTCCTGAGAAATTATGCTCCTTATCAAGGCAGTTGTTGAAACTATCTGTGTATCTCTCCATGATTTTCATAGTTATGTAATATCTTAGGAACACCTGGTTAATCCTCTGATTCCTTTGAAGGCAGATTATGTAATTCATGGTTGAGCCTGGTAGGCTCTCTCATGTGATGAGCTGCTTGCCAGGCACAAGAGATGATATGCTTTCCCAATGGACACAGAGATGACTCACAATTTCCATTACTGACATAGCAGAACACATAGAAAAAAAAAGAGCCCCACTCTTTGCTGAACTGCCCCATGGGCAATTTCAACAATGTTTGCTTGGGAGAAATTTTGTTTGCTGACCTGATATGTGGTAGTTATGGGACCATGTTTTCCTTTTGGCATTCTCATAGTTGTTGATGTCTTCATTTCTAAATCTCATACATTCCAATGTTAAAGTTTGGAATCTTGAGACTTCTTCAAATTAGGATCATTATTTTTTCTTTCAGGTTATCCTTGGTTTAAAGGATTATGTGATTATGAGAAGGAATATTTAGGATGAAATTTTTATCTTACCCTTTGATAGTCACATCACCTCATCCAGCCACCTTGCTCTAAGCAATCGTGATAACAATGCAGACTACTTTTACCACAGCAGAGATAACTAGAGAGAGAAAATACAGAGAACCCAGATTTAAAAGTAAACTATCAAAACCAAGGCATAATATATGATAGCTTGATATACATGGAAAATAAATCTCAAATAGTTGATACCTCAAATTCCTTTTGAATTTTGTTGTGAATAAAATTGATCTCAATAAGATTGTTCCACATATCCTTTCTTGCACAGAACATATTTCAACAAATAGTATTTAAACTTTTTTTAAATATTGTGTTAGGTTGGTTTGTCCCAAAAGCAGATCCTATGAGTAGGATTTGAGTGAGTAGTTTATTTGGGAGACAAACCCAAGAATCACTGTTGGGAGAATGGGAACTTAAGACAGGAAAAGAAAGAAAGTCAGTATATGGCGTGCAAATGGGCAGGTATCCACTGTGAGCAATTGGGTTTTGATGTAAAGTTTAAGAGCACTAAAGGTATCATTGTAACAGTAGCAATTGTACAATGATTGAGGATAATTACTCAGTTTCCTCATTCTTCAGAATAACAATGATTCACTAAATCTATTGATTTAGAAACTTTAAGACAGATGAATTATCTCATGGACACAGATGATAATTTGAAAACTTTTGTATTTTAGAAGTATGTGTGTTTGATGGTGAAAGATTACACAAATGCATGCTTTCTTTTGTTTTCAAATAATTAGTCTTTCTTGAGAAACAAATGTGGCAAAAACTGTGGGATTTCATGGTTCTGATAATTTGACTTTTGTTCTAAGAGCACTTTGAATGTGTTATTCTTGCTGCCATAAACTTTTATCTAGAAATTGCCACATGTAAATTGTTCTTATATTTGTAATAAAATTGTGAATGACCCTTGTCCCCTATATAATGTTTCACATGGGAAAGAATTTAACATATGGCCAGGACTACAATATATCTCTTTGGGATTTAACATATTTATTGCTTTCAATAATTTTGCTTTGAGTCCTGACTTTCAGAACACACAGTAAATTTTATTATTCAATTACAGCAACAATTTTAATCCTAGTCACTGCATGTACATTTCTTTCTTTCTTTCTTTCTTTCTTTCTTTCTTTCTTTCTTTCTTTCTTTCTTTCTTTCTTTCTTTC
>NC_045441.1:70886829-70957811 GCF_002776525.5 Piliocolobus tephrosceles | reverse complement strand
TTCTTTCTTTCTTTCTTTCTTTCTTTCTTTCTTTCTTTCTTTCTTTCCTTTTTGCTTTACATTCTTTATAAAAGGACATTTAAACATGCTATATGTACTTTAACACAATAATATTCCAAGGTTTAGATAGGCTATTTTATGGCACATACTAGAGAAGGGTGTCTCTAAACCACATATTCTTCTCTGTACCAGAAAAAAAGACACTTTCTACAAGTGAGCTCTACTATGTCTCCTGTATCTGAGTGTAGTGATTTAAGAAGTCTTTGGAAATTTTTCACTCAGCCAAAAACTAAAGGTTAAAGACAGAGATGGTAACCAAAGGAAAGCAAGAGCAAGCAGAGGATGGACAGCATTCACAGATTTGCTCTTCATGTAACTCACGAAAGATCTGTCCCATGAGTGAGCAAGCTACAGGCTTTCCCCCAAAAGAGTATATAATTGAGAACAAACATAATCAGCAGGACCTTCTCACAGAAATTTTAGGGAAAACTTTTTCACAATTTTTGTGACTCTCATGTTGGGGAAATGAGTTTGTACACTCTTCCTGAGCAATTGTGGCAAGATTTTTCAGGGATAGGACATAGACCCGAGATAAGTCTTCCAAACCACTCAACAAGCAATGGGTGAAGTCAAGTTTCAAGATCAGGGCAATGATTTCCAAGAGAGACACAGACATTAGTATAGTAGATAAGAGAGTGGAAGCACTACGCTGGGCGTGGTGGCCCACGCCTGTAATCCCAGCACTTTGGGTGGCCAAGGTGGGTGGATCACCTGAGGTCGGGAGTTTGAGACCAGCCTGACCAACATGGAGAAACCCTGTCTCTACTAAAAATACAAAATTAGCTGGGCGTGCTGGCACATGCCTGTAATCCCAGCTACTCAGGAGGCTGAAGCAGGAGAAGCGCTTGAACCCGGGAGGCAGACGTTGTGGTGAGCTGAGATCGTGCCATTACACTCCAGTGTGGGCGACAACAGTGAACTCCGTCTCAAAAAAAAAAAAAAAAAAAAAAAGAGAGTGGAAACACTACATAGCTTATATGGGCCAAGAACAATGCTTGAGGCAGGCAGTCCAGACAAAGGGAGAAACACAAGAAACCCTCCACTTCTAAAGTTCTCCTACGGCCCTCAATTACACTCACCCTCATAGAAGAGTTAATTGCATGTGAGTCGGCCTCTCTCCCTGGATCGTGAGCACCTACTGGGCAGGCACCACTTAGCTAAATAACACCCATTATGCATATTGTCTTAAATATAGTAACACAGTCCCCTGAGTGTTTAACTCAATTATGCTGAAGCAAAGGTCAGGAAAATCAGCCTTCACAGATGTAAGATAAATATTGCCATTCAAATCACAGCTGTGTACATGACTTTAGTAAAACATGCTTACTTCTTCTAAAAGAAAGGATAAGAAAAAACTGTTAAGCTGTTACTATAATTATTTCACGAGGAAATTGATAACCCCCAAAAGCCTGATTGTAACTATGCTGAGGAGTTCTGTGTGCCAAATTAAATAGCTTTTCAGTGAGATCACTACTGTAGGCAAATGTGACTGTCAGCATACTTTATTTTTAGAAGTTTCAATTCCTTTAAAATGCCAACTACTATAAGGACTTAGGCTAAATACTTGTTATCCCTTCATATACACATGTTTAAGGGTCATAAGTACTCTCTCTAATCTGCAGTCTCTCTTATATTTATTATCTTTCTTCTGTAGTAGAACTTTCTCTGCATAAGCTCAAGGTGAAAGCACTATAGATGCATCTGCCACTGAAGAACTCCATCAAGTGTTGCCAAATCTTTAGAAGACTAAAATATTAAATAATGAGAAATACAAACAATAACAGGATGAATAACATGAGGCTAAAATACTACCAATCATGACTTCATATACTGACAGTTTTTTCATATTTCCTTTTGAATAAGAAGCAGCTAGGGGTTATCTGAATATTGTATGCCATGATAAAATAAATATCATATTCCTAGTACATGTTTCTTCAGTTGTAGAACAAGTGGAATAATATTTGTTGATGACTTAAGACTGATATTCTAAGCTTTAAATTTATCCCATTGACATTAAGAATTAAATCTCAATGTAATTATGGTGTGTGTTTGGTTTTGAAGTTGTTGAAATGACCTGGCTCAGGGAAAAAAGAAAAAGACCCTAACATTTTAGAGGATATACAAGCTTTAAAATAGGGAAGAGAATCTAAAACTATTTTTGAAATGTGAAGAAGTATGTCTTCACTTGACAAATTATATTTTCCAATAACACAAGCAGTCAATATTATGATGGTTAAGATTCATCTCCTTAGCAAAAACACATTCAAGATTTAATAAAACTAAAAGATGTCATTCAAAATAGTGAAATAAATAAAAGAAGGTCCCTCCTCCTTTCCCTGTTAATCCAACCATAGTGCTCTAAATCTCATTTTTCTCTCTGTCCTCAAGGCATTGCTCCGTGAGTCATTCCTTTCTTCTATTGTCAATCTCTTTATTTCTAGTGAATAATTTCCCCATTGCTTATCATTATGATCAACCCTCATCAACCCTATGCAAAATGGATTAGCACCATGCCCTCCTATGGTTTACCATATAATGAAGAAAATGAACATTAGTCAAATCATCACACTAATCAGTATATAATTAAAATCCACCTAATTGCCAAATTCACTGATTTATTTTCAGCATCGTTGTTATTTATTGGTAGCAACAGTAAAGTTGACCACCTTCTGCTTTTAAAATGTTCTTCTTCTCTTAATTTCTTTGATATGTCATTATGTATCCTTAGCCTATTTTTCTACCATCTTTTGTAAATATGCTTCATTGGCCTTTGTCTATACTTTCACTGCCAGTGTTTTTCCAGTGGCTGTACTTTTATAAATGTATTGGACACATTACAGAGTATATACTGACTTACACATCAATTGCTTTAGTTGACTGCTTCTTCCATGCACATCCCTCTCTCCACTTTTCTCCCATTCATTTATTTTCAGTGATATTCATGTCTCGTGGTTCTTTCCATCTTTTGATCATTACCACTCAGTTTCTCTGTCTCTATCTTTGTTGCTTCTTCTTCCATTGTTCTCTTAAGTTCCCAAGATTCTATTTCCCATTTTCTTTACACCTCACTTCACTCACTCTATCTAGTTAATTCCTTTCCATCCTATAGGTTTAGCCATAAACCAGTGAATTCCAAATTTTTGTAGGTAACTCAGGCTGTCACTGGAACTACAGAGACATATTTTCAATTATGAACTAGACATTATATCACATTGAAAACTTAACCTTAGAGTAATTACTTCACTGTGTTGAAATCCTTGGTTTGTCTGACTCTCCCAATATAGACTGAGTTATTTAAAGGAAGGAATTTTCATGTCTCCATCTCCTCGAAGTCTAAATGTCACCTAACTCCTAATAAGTCCTTATAGAACATAATGATGTAATGAATGATGTAAGTCCATTGAAGCTACACTTTTACTTCTGGAATGTGAAGCTGTATTTCACTGAAAGCACATTTGGAGAGTTAAGTTGGAAAATTAAATAGATCTACAGAGTCCGAAATATGAGTATTCTGTATCATCCCTCCCTCATTGTAAATTTGATGCATGCTGGTTAAAGCATTCTAAAAGCATTAGTTTCTAGTGTAGGATCAGTATGCCATTATGTTAGCTTTTAATTCAATGGAGCAAAGTTGTTAACAGAGCATGACTCTTCTTTTTTCAATTATACATTAAGTTTCTACAGCAAAGACTAAAGAAGGCTTATGTTTTTCCCATGGTCTTTTACACGTGAGAAATGGGCTTACAAGCTTCTCTTTTCATGACAGCATCCTAAAGATTTCTGCACTTGGATAGGGTGACACTCATAAAAATAATTTAGGCCTCATTTTATTTTTAGGATATAAGAAGAAAAGAAACATCAAGGTCTTATTTGAAACAAATAAACACAAATAATTGCAGAGTCTCTGCAAAAAGATACAGAATAACAGCAAATGAGATCAAACTGAATCTAAAATCTTCAGTAGTGACTGATTAGGATTGGCTTTGATTGGTCTCTATTTTTTTACTCTTAGCAGTTCAATATAAAGGCTATCAGTATGAATTATCTTTAAATTTGTATAAAATACCTCCAAATATTTTGAAAATATATGTAGCTTTATTCCTTAATAAACAAAGAAAACAACAGCTGTAAACATACTTAGAATTCAAGCATAATATGTGGTTTATGCCCTCTTAATGAAAGGGAATAAATAATGATGAAAAATAATGGAATCCTTAAAATTAAAGAATAATGAGCAGAGAAGTTATAAGGAAAAAAGAGAAATGCATAAAAATACAATCTGAGAATAACTTGGAAAAAATTAATTTATTTTTTTCATGCCAAACAATTATTTTCGTTCTATCCTTGTCTTTCTAACTAACAGGACATAATTCTGTTACAGCCAAGCAACATCAATGCTGCTTTCATTTGACATAAAATCTATACTCATTGGAACTTTGTGAGCACCAAACACAAGTTTCTATGGCATAATATCTTAAAATATGTGTAGGAAATTACGACTCTTACACAAAAGGCTTGCTAGATTCTTTCAACAAGCATTGATCTCACAATCAGTTTTCAATGTGGTATTTTAAGTGATTGAAATATTTACGTGTACCATTAGAAATTGCTTTCTCACATGGGAATATAACACTTTATGATAAACCATTGTTCTATTTTCCAGTGTATGTTATTTTCAAAAAGTTTTGTTGAAATGGAGTTTTTTTTCAATATCAATCAAATCAAGATATAGAGAAGCAAAATTAACGTAGGATAAAATGCCTTGAAACGATACATATTCTCTCGAGCTGTGCAAAATTCTAAGACATAATCAATAGAAAGACAACAATACTTTACACTTGTATACAACTCTTTACCAAAGGCTTATAGAACATTTTAAAAACATGATCACTAATCCATGTCTATAGATGTAGAAATAAATACACACAGAAATGATAAAGAAGTCAAGAAGCTAAAAGTAGCAGTCAATCTTTCAAAAATTTATTACTAATCCTTACTATAATCATCTAATTATCCACAATTTCATCAGTTATAGTAGAATCTCCTCTCTCTAAACTTCCATAAAAAATTTTCAGAGCCCTGCAACTTCTATGCCACATGTTCTTACATTTTGATTGTGTAGCCTCAGGAAGCTCATAGTATAATTAAGGAATGACAACTGCTGAGCATGCCAACAATGAAAGGAAGAAGAAGAGAAAAGAAGTATTGAGGTATGAATAAGCCAAGCTGTAACTGGGTAGAGCAGAAGAGAGAGCAGATGGCTATATTTTCTGGACATCTGTTGAGAACTGGATACTTATTAGAAGGCAGTGAATTCTGAATTGGCTTAAACATCAGCCTAAAAGATTACTCTATTAGACATTCTTGGAATGATCTAGGGTGGTTTGAGGTCAAGTAAGAATTGTTATTATTAATTATTATTATTATTATTATAGCATTTATACTCCTTAAGACATTTTCATGTAAAACATCTTATTTCTTGATTTCAATATTTCTTGTCAGAAAATTGAAACAGAGTTTAATGACCTCCCCAAGCACAAATTAGGGACACTAGCGATAGGACTAGCTCAAATACCTTCTTCCTTAGAACTGTATTTTTTAAACTTACAGAGCAGAGTAAAAAGTTTAGAGTCAAATCAACTTGAATGTAACTGAAGACATTGTTTTGGCAGTATACATATATTCTTGTTAGGACTTTGTTAAACTTACAGTTAAATAGATGCTATTGTTTTTTATATGTGTAAAAGGAAACACTCCAAATCAATATGCAAAGAAATCCAATGGATCACCAGTAGAGATAAGCTAATGTATTTCAAGTTGCCTCCATAGAGCTTTAATATATAACATGTTGCCTTCCTTGTCAATTTATATTAGAAATACAAAAGAATATTCAAATATTATACAGAACATACTGTTTTGTCCTTGGATTCAGCTCATGACTCATACCTCCTACTATATACCAAAACATGGATGATAGACATAAATATAAAATCTAAAACTATAAAACTTCTTGAAGAAAATAGAAAAAAGTTCTTGTGACATTCAGTTACTCAAAGATTTTTAAAAAGAAAATAAAGCCATGAATAATAAGAAATAAATTATACTATATCAAAATTAAAATTTATGTATTCAAAAAATGTTATTGCAAAATGAAAAGCAAAGCCATAGATTGGGTGGAAATGTGTAAAAAATGTATAGATGCAAATAACTAGTTTTCAGAATAAACTCTCAAAAGTGAAAAACTAAAAACAAAAACTAAAACTAACCCACTGAAAAATGGACAAAAGATTTTAAAAGACACCCTATCTGACAAGACACATAGATTGCAAGTAAGCACATAAAAAGATACTCACATCACTGGTCACTAAAACTCAATAATATCCCACTGCATACCTGTTAGAATATGGAAACAAACAAACTTAACAATATCAATTGTTGACAAGGATTTGAAGCAACTAAAACTCTTATAAATTCCTGGTGGGAATGTACCATAGCAAGATCTCTGAAAGGCAGCTTGGCATGAACTTACCATATGACTCAACAATCTCACCCCTATGTATTTATTCAAGGAAAATGAAAACGTATGTCTAACCAAAAATCTGTATGTGAATGAATCCCTTTAGCAGCTTTATTCATATTCACCAAAAACTAGAAAAACCAAAATTTCCATCAACTAGTGAACTGATAAATAAATTGTGGTATATTCATACAATGGAATATTACTCCACAACAAAAAGAAACAAACTATGTGAACTGACACAATGTAACCATCATGCTAAGAAAATAAAGTTAGGACTGAAACCATACACATTGTATGAATCCATTTAAATCAGGTGTCCCCCAACCTCCAGGCCACAGACTGGTAGTGGTCTGGGGCCTGTTAGGAACTGGGCCACACAGCAGGAGGTGAGTGGCAGGCCAGCAAGCATTACCACCTGAGCTCTGGCTCCTGTCAGCTCAGAGGCAGCATTAGATTTTCGTAAGAGCGTGAACCCTATTGTGAACTGCACATGCCAAGAATCTAGGTTGGGCGCTCCTTATGAGAATCTAACGCCTGATGATCTGTGGGGGAACAGTTTCATTCTGAAATCATACCCACCAACTCCATGCCACAAAAGTTGGGGATTGCTGATTTAAATGCATTCTGGAAGGAGGGGCCAAGATGACTGACTAGAAACAGCTCTGGTCTGTAGCTCCCACCGAGATGAACATAAACAGCGAGGAAATTCTGCATTTCCAACTGAGGTGCCCAGATTCTCTCATTGGGACTGACTAGGCAGTTGCTGCAAGGAAAAGCAGGATGGGGCGATGGTTCACCCAGGAGCTGCACAAGGCAAAGGGACCTCCCTCTCCTAGCCAAGGGAGATGGGGAAGAATTATGTTACCTGCCTGGAGAATGCTTTTCCCATGAATTTTTTGCAACCTGTGGATCAGGAGATTCCCTCATGAGCCCACACCATCAGGGCCTTGGGTCCTACACACAAAGTTGTGCAGACTCACAGCAGCCACTGAGGTTGGTGGCCGCTTGGACAGACAGTGAGCCTGAGGAGTTTTTGCACACTCCTCCAGCTCCCGGAACTCCAGTGAGGCAGATGATCCGTCTAGTCCCAAGGGAAGGGGGCTGAAGCCAGGGAGCCAAGCAGCCTCCCTCAGTGGGTCCCACCCAGACAGAACCCCACAAGCTAAAGACTCACTGGCTTGGGTTCCTAACTGGCCAGCACAGCAGCCTCGAGTTGGCCTAAGACTACCGAGTTCCCAAGGGACGATTACTGCAGATCCAGTCAGCAGTTTCCCCCTGCCAGTGCTAGGAAGATGGCAGAATTCCCCACAGCACAGCAAAGAGGCTGTGGCAGATCGTGGCCAGACTGCTTCTTCAGGAGGGACCTAGATCTATCCCTCCTCACTGGGTAGGGCCTCCTTGCAAGAATTTCATCAACTTCGGCCAGGGTTTTACAGACAGAATTCTCTTCCTGGGGCAGAGAACCTGGGGAGAGGGGTGGCCGTGGTCTTGGGCTCAGCAGACTTAATTTTTCCTGCCTGCTGGCTCTGAAAAGTCCAGAGGATCTAGATGAGTGTGATTCCTGTGCACCCGCTCTGCTAAGGGGCAGCCAGATTGCTTTTTTTAAATTGAGCCCCTGATCCCATGCCTCCTGACTAGGTGGGACCTCCCAACAGGGATGTCACTAAACACCTCATGAGAGTTCCAGTTGGCATCAGGTCAGCGCTGCTCTGCGATGAAGCTTCCAGAGGAAGGAGCAGGCAGCAGTCTTTACTGTTCTTCAGCCTCCACTAGTGATACACAGGTGGACAAAGTCTATAGTGGACCCCCAGCAAACTGCAGCAGACCTGCAGAAGAGAGGCCTGACTATTAAAAGAAAAACAAACAAACAGAAAGCAACAACATCAAGAGAGACTCCACAAAAACCCTATCCAAAGGTCAACAGCCTCAAATATCAAAGGTAGATAAATCCAAGTAGATGAGGAAAAACAATGCAAAAATGCTGAACATTCCAAAAGCCAGAATGCCTCTTCTTCTCCAAATGATTGCAGCACCTCTCCAGCAAGGGCACAGAACTGGGCTGAAGCTGAGTTGGATGAACTGACAGAAGTAGGCTTCAGAAAGTGGGCCACAATGAACTTTGCTGAGCTAAAGGGTTATATTCCAACCCAATGCAAAGAAGCTAAGAATCATGATAAAAGATTACAGGAGCTGTTAATTAGAATAAGCAGTTTAGAGAGGAACATAAATGACCTGATGGAGCTGAAAAACACAGCACAAGAGCTTCATGATGCAAACACAAGTATCAGTAGCTGAACTGACCAAGCGGAAGAAAGAATATCAGACCTTGAAGACTATCTTGCTGAATTAAGGCGTGCAGACAAGATTAGAGAAAAAAGAATGAAAAGGAACGAATAAAACCTCTGAGAATCATGGAACTATGTAAAAAGACTGAACCTAGGACTGATTGGAGTACCTGAAAGAGGTGAGAAGAATGGAATCAAGTTGGAAAACACATTTCAAGATATCATCCAGGAGAAATTCTCCAATCTAGCAAGACAGGCCAACATTCAAATTCAGGAAATCCAGAGAACCCCAGTAAGATACTCCATAAGAAGATCAACCCCAAAACACATAATCATCAGATTCTCTAAGGTTACAATGAAGGAAAAATGTTAAGAGCAGCAGGAGAGAAAGGCCAAGTCACTTACAAAGGGAAGCCCATCAGATTAACAGAGGACCTCTCAGTGGAAACCCTATAAGTAGAGAAGAGATTGGAAGTCAACATTAAACATTCTTAAAGAAAAGGTTTCCAACCCAGAATTTCATATTCAGCCAAACTAAGCTTTATAAGTGAAAGATAAAATCCTTTTCAGACAAGGAAATGCTGAGGGATTTCATCACCACCAGGTCTGCCTTGCAAGAGCTCCTGAAGGAAGCACTAAACATGAGAAGGAAAAACTGTTACCAGCCACCACAAAAACACACCGAAGTACACAGTCCAATGACACTATGAAGCAATACATTAACAAGTCTGCAAAATTAACTGGCCAGTATCATGATGACAGGATCAAATTCACACATAACAATATTAACCTTAAATGTAAATGGGCTAAATTCCCCAATTAAAAGACACAGAATAGCAAGCTGGATAAACAGACAAGATCCATCAGTGTGTTGTATTCATGAGACACATCATGTGCAAAGACACATATAGGCTCAAAATAAAGGGATGGAGGAAAATTTACCAAGCAAACAGAAAGCAGGAAAAAGGGGGTTGCAATCCTAGTTTCTGACAAAATAGACTTTAAACCAACAAAGATTAAAAAAAGACAAGGTCATTACCTAATGATAAAGGATTCAATTCAACAAGAAAAGCTAACTATCCTAAATATATTTGCACCCTATAATATAGGAGCACCCAGATTCATAAAACAAGTTCTTAAAGACCTACAAAGAGACTTAGACCCCCATAAAATAATAGTTGGAGATTTTAATACCCCATTGTCAATATTAGATAGATCATCAAGACAGAAAATTAGATATTTTGGACTTGAACTTCGCTCTGGATCAAGTGGACCTGATAGATATCTACAGAGCTCTCCACCCAAAATCAACAGAATATACATTTTTCTTGGCACCATATGGCTCTTACTCTAAAATTGATCATAAAATTGGAAATAAAACACTCCACAGCAAATGCAAAAGACCTGAAATCATAACAGTCTCTCAGACCACAGCACAATCAAATTAGAACTCAAGATTAAGAAACTCACTCAGAACCACACAGCTACATGGAAATTGAACAATATGCTTCTGAATGACTTCTAGGTAAATAATGAAACAAGGGAAGAGGTCAAGAAGTTCTTTGTAACTAATGAGAAAAAAGAGAAAATGTACCCGAATCTCTGGGACACAGCTAAAGGAGGGTTAAGAGGGAAATGTATAGCACTAAATGCCAACATCGGAAAGCTAAAAAGACATCAAATCAGCATCAAAATTTCACAACTTAAAAAATTAGGGAACAAAGAGCAAACAAACCCCAGAGCTAGAAGAAGACAAGGAATAACCAACCTCAGAGCGAAACTGAAGGAGGCAGAGACACAAAAAACCCTTAAAAGAATAAACAAATCCAGGAGCTGGCTTTGTGAAATAATCAATAAAATACAGAGACCACTAGCTACACTAATAAAGAGAAAAGAGAGAAGGTTCAAAGAAACACAATCAGAAATGATAAGGGGGATACCACCAGTGACCCCACAGAAATACAAACAATCATAAGAAAATACTATAAACACCTCTTTGCACATAAATCAGAAAATCTAGTAGAAATGGATAAATTCCTTGGCACATATGCCCTCCCAAGACTGAACTAGGAAGAAGTTGAATCCCTGAACAGACCAATAACAAGTTCTGAAATTGATGCAGTAATAAATAGCCTACCAAGCAAAAATAGCCAAGGACTAGATGGATTTACAGTTGAATTTTACCAGAGGTACAAAGTGAAGCTAGTACCATTTCTTTGGAAACTATTTCAAATGATTGAAAAGGAGGGACTCCTCCCTAACTCATTTTATGAGGCCAGCATAATCCTTGTACCAAAACCTGGTAGATACAACCAAAAGAGAAAACTTCAGGCCAATATCCCTGGTGAATATCGATGCAAAAATCCTCAATAAAATACTGGCAAACTGAATCAAGCAGCACATCAAGAAGCTTATCTACCATGATCAAATCAGCTTCAACCACAGGATGTAAGGCTGGTTCAACATATGCAAATCAATAAACATAATTCATTGCATAAACAGAACTAAAGACAAAAACCACATGATTATCTCAATAGATGCAGAAAAGACTTTCAATAAAATTCAACATCTCTTTATGTTAAGAACTCTCAATAACTAGGTATTGAAGGAACATACCTCAAAATAATAAGAGTCATTTATGGCAAACCCACAGTCAATATCATGCTGAACGGACAAAAGCTAGAAGCGTTCCCCTTGAAAACCAGCACATGACAAGGATGCCCTTTCTTACCACTCTTATTTAACACAGTATTGGAAGTTCTGGCCAGGGCAATAAGGCAAGAGAAAGAAATAAGGGTATTTAAATAGTAAGAGAGGAAGTCAACTTGTCTTTGTTTGCAGATAACATGATCATATATCTAGAAAACCCCACTGACTCAGCCCAAAAGCTTCTTAAACTGATAAGCAACTTCAGCAAAGTCTCAGGATACAAGATCAATGTGCAAAAATCACAAGCATTCCTGTACCCCAACAACAGACAAGTAAATTATGTATGAACCCAAAACCCAAATTATAAATGAACTCCCATTCACAACTGCCACAAAGAGAATAAAATACCTAGGAATACCGCTACCAAGGGAAGTGAAGTTTCTCTTCAAAAAGAATTACAAACCACTGCTCAAGGAAATCAGAGAGGACACAAACAAATGGAAATAACATTCTATGCTTGGGAATAGAAACAATCAATATCATGAAAATGGCTTACTGCCCAAAGTAATTTATAGATTTAATGCTATACCCATCAAACTACCATTGACATTCTTCACAGAATTAGAAAAAAATATTTTAAATTTTATATGGAACCAAGAAAGAGCCCGAATAGCCAACACAATCCTAAGCAAGAAGAACAAAGCTGGAGACATAATGCTACCTGACTTCAAACTGTACTACAAGGCTACAGTAACCAAAACTGCATGGTACTGGCACAAAAACAGGCACATAGACCAATGAAACAGAATAGAGGACTCAGAAATCAAACTACATGTCCATGTCTACAACCATCTCTCCTTCAAAAAACCTGACAAAAACAAGCAATGGGGGAAAGGATTCCCTATTTAATAAATGGTGCTGGGAGAACTGGCTAGCCACATGCAGAAAATTGAAACTGACCCCTTCCTTACACCTTCTACAAAAATTAACTCAAGATTGATTAAAGACTTAAATGTAAAACCCAAAACTATAAATTTCATAGGAGAAAATCTAGGCAATACCATTCTGGACATAGTCATGGACAAAGATTTTATGATGAAATCACCAAAAGCAACTGCAACAGTAGCAAAAAAAATGACAAATGGGATCTAATTAAACTAAAGAGCTTCCACACAGCAAAAGGGACTATCATCAGAGCTAACAGACAGCCTACAGAATGGGAGAAAATTTTTGCAATCTATCCATCTGACAAAGGTCTAATATTCGGAGTCTACAGGAACTTAAGCAAATTTACCAGAAAAAAAATTAAAAAGTAAGCAAAGGACATGAACAGACACTTCTTAAAAGACGACATATATGTGCACAATGAACATATGAAAAAAAGCTCAACATCACTGATCATTAGATAAATGCAAATCAAAAACTCAATGAGATACCATCTCATGCCAGTCAGAATGAGGATTATTAAGAAGTCTGGAAACAACAGATACTGGTGAGGTGGTGGAGAGATAGGAAAGCTTTTACGCCCTTGGTGGGAATGTAAATTAGTTCAACCATTGTGGAACACAGTGTGGTGATTCCTCAAAGATTTGGAGCCAGAAATACCATTTGACCCAGCAATCCCATTACTGGGTATATATGCAGAGAAGTATAAATCATTCTATTATAAAGACACATGCACGTGTATGTTCACTGCACCACTATTTACAACAGCAAAGTCATAGAATCAACCCAATGCCCATCAATGATCAACTGGATTAAAAAAACATGGTACATATATGCCATAGAATACTATGCAGCCATAAAAGGGAACGAAATCATGTCCTTTGCAGGGATATGGATGAAGCTGGAAGCCATTACCCTCAGCAAACTAATGCAGGAACAGAAAACCAAACACCACATGTTCTCACTTGCAAGTGGGAGCTGAACAATGAGAACACATGGACACAGGGAGGGAAACAACACACACTGGTGCCTGTCAGGGGAGGACAGGGGCAGGGAGAGCATCAGGAAAAATAGCTCATGCATGCCGGGCTTAATTCCTAAGTGACAGGTTGACAGGTGCAGCAAACCACCATGGCACACATTTAGCTATGTAACAAACCTGCACATACCTCACATGTACCCTGGAACTTAAAATAAAAATAATAAATAAATGATATTCTGCAAGAGACAAACTATAAGGACATAAATGAGATCAGTGGTTGTCCAGGGATGGGAATGTGGAGAGCTGACTGACTAAAAGGAACACAGGAAAGCAAGGAAAGTGTTTAGGGTGATGTAAATATTTTATTTCTTGTTTGTGGTAGTGCTTGCATACCTACATATGACTGTCAAAACTCAGAATGGTACACCTATAAAGAGTAAATTATAACTTTACAAACTTGATGGTACAAGAAGGCACATGAGATTTTGTGACTAGGTTGCTAAGTGTCCCTGAGGTGGTTGTTGTGTAAAGATAGCCTCCAGTAAATGATAACCCTATATATACACCCTGTGTATACCCTCCTATATTGAATCTGGATCAACTCTGACTCATTTTAACAATGAGAATATTGAGGAAATGAGGCAGTCCCAGTTCCAGCCAATGTTTTCAGCCTTCAAAAGCCTCAAAACATTCACTTCTGTGCCTCTGGGAACCTTGAGGGAACATACAAGAGACTGGGTGCCCTGCAGGAGAGGGAGCATGGGGGTGCTCCATGTGAAGGGGCTCTGCTGACACAGGGAGGCCCTAGAAATACATGGATCAAACAGAGGCCCATCCGTCTCAGCATCTCAGCTGAACTCATTTTTTTAATATATGCTGAGGCTATAGACATGTGAGTAGACCATCTTATATGTTCCAGACAAGCCCCTGGATGACTCCAGCCCCAGCTGATATCATGTAAAACAACAGCTGTTCCACCGATCCACAAAACCATGAAAGAAAATAAATTGATGTTGCTCAGTGATCACCTTCCTATAGAAATTTCCCAAATTAGCCACCCTTTCCAGTTTGAGACACTGTATCATTAGCGCTTGAATATATAGGCCATGACAATGATAGTTGAAATTTAATGAGTGCCAGACACTGTTCCAACATCACTACATGTATCACTTAACTCTTGTAATAGTGGTATAACGTTGGCTTTATAGGTGGATTTATAGGCAGTCTTTCAACCCACTGTGACAGAAAGAGACAGGAGAACATGATGTTTAAGGCATGAGCTCAAGGACCTCACTATTTGTACCTGAATCATATTTTTGACACTTACCAGCTCTGAGACACTGGATGGAAATCATTTAACTTCTGTGCCTCAATTTTATCATCTCTAAAATTATGATATTAAAAGTATCACCTTCTAGATTTGATGTGAGAATTAATGAATTTAATGCAAAAACATTGCACAAAGGAAGCACTCTAAAATGTTAATTACTCTTGTTATTGTTATTTCACCTATATTGAGCATACTATAACCGAAAAATGACAGGGTTTAGAGTAAGAAGAGCTCAGTTTCAGTTTCAACACTTCTTATGTTTGTTAGAATTTGTGCAAATCACCAAACATGTCTACTCCTCAATTAAGTGAAGTTAAACATATTATTTTCAAAGAACTTCTTTGGGGCTCAAATAAGGCAATTTTGTCAAAGAACTATATAAATTATGAGTATAGACAATTACTAGACATTTCTATTTTATATTTTCTTGCATCATTTTCATGTCACATCTCACTAATAAATGTAAGTTTTCACCAGACTAAAGAATACAACATCTATATTTTGGGTAGAGTACAGGATTCTACACATTATCACCCAACTTCCATTAGACTCTTTTGCTTATTCTCACTCTCAATTTTTATAAATAGCGACCTGACCAATCAAACACTGCCATTATGAATAGGGTAAAGATGTATTCTGAGCTATTCCAGAAAGCAGTGTAAGTTGATGGATTATTTCTTCATCGATAAAATGGAATGAAAATGGCTTTATTTCATATCAATATGGGAATTACCAAAAATCTATGTTCATACCTAATATGATTCTTACTATATTATAGACATTCAATAAATATTAATGATCATCCTACCTTAACTAACCTTGATAATAAACCATCCATCTCATAAAAACAAGTAAAATATAGTTTATATGACTTGCTAGGACTTCTTTAAAAATAACTCTCTTCCCTACTAAAATTCATGCTCCTGCTTACCATGCTGTAATTTTGCTCTCAAAAATTATACTCTGCCAACATAATCCTTTGGGGATTTTTTCTTGGCAGATGCACAGAAATAATCTTTTTTCCCTTCTGTTTTGCCAATGTGTATCCTCCCTCTGTCCCTTTGTTATAGGGAAAGACAGAGAAAGGCATTTCTATGCCAGGGAACCATTCTTCACTCAGGAATTGGGTGGGCCACTATATAGGACAAGTGACAGTTCTGATGGTGAGCAGTAATACCATATTGTAGTGGAAAGGGCCTATCCAAGTGTGTTTAATTGGCTGGTTATCATAAAGGCAGATGTTGGCAAAACTAAAATGTGTGTCCATTTAAGGAGCAGTCCAGAAAACAGTGCAATGCAGTGGCATATAGGTCCTGTTACAAAAGTCAGTTTCCCAATTAATATTTTGTGGTCCTACATTTTTGCCTAGTAAGCATTCAGTGGGCTACACCTCTCCTTTGTAACTGTACTGATTTTTCTCCATACTACATTATCTCATTTTCAGGGATCACACAAATATCAACATAAAAAGCTTTGCTACTTTAATAACACACAATACACTTAGGATATAAAATACCTGTGAAAGTCACAGTTTACTCTGTAGTTTCATTGAGGCTTATAGTACATAATGCTACAGTAATTCTCCAAGGTACTTTTGAAAGACTGACAAGAATAAATGTGTTTTATCTATTGTTAACCATTCTACAGGCAGCAAGATCCTGGAGTGTGATGTTCATTTCCATAGTTGCTCAAACCAATAGTACCTCACTTGCATATGATTAAAAAAATCAAGACAATAATAAGGAGTCTTTCAACAAATTATAACTAAATATAAATGCTACTGAACCAACTTTGTGCATGAGGTAATTTGTTGCTTTAAGTCAATAAAACCAAGTAAAGAATACTGGCTAGATGAATAGTAAGTAATGTTTATTTGAGAAACAATGGTAAGTATTCTAGATTACAAAAAGAAAAAGAAATTCCCATTGTAATTATCATTTTAGTCTCATTTTATTTTATGGAACTTTTATGAGTTTCAGCAAAAGTATATAAACATAACCTGAATTATGCCTTAAATATTGGCAGAAGATTTCCAAAAGAAAGGAGAGAAGGCATATCAGTTAAATTAAAGTAATTAAATTAAATTTTAATTAACATGTTTTAATTTAAACAATTATAATCAAGGAGTTATGCAACTTTGTAAAGTCATTTACTGCACCTTGCTATATTTTTAGCAATGCCTATAACTGAAATGTTTAAACTGATAAAACTTGAAGGTTTTGTCTGCTTCATTTTCCCTGAAGAATAAATAGAATCTGTCTCCCAAACTTAAAATCAGCTTTGCTGATTGTGTGTATATAATTTTGGAAGCAAAATCACTATGTAATAGTGACTACCATAATGTACAATGTAACCGCTGTGGCTATGTACATAGGATCATATGAAAGTGGTGAACAATTCTGAAATCATGTTAATCTAGAGAAGGCTTATGGTTAGTCCAATTGGTTTTATTACGATTCCTGCAGCCAGCACAAAGATCATCAGCACATTTCATATGAGCTCTGTGGAAAAAGGCTGGTCAGATTCTCTTCCCCACTAAAATTCATGCCCCTGATGAATGAGTCACAGATGAGCCACATTACAGATTGGATGGGCATGAAAATCTGAAGTACAATGAAACAATGACATATAGCATTTAATCATTTAAAATGCTTCTTGTTCAAAGTGAAAAGTGGCCTAACAAAGCCAAAGAGTAAGGTGCCATTTGGCTCTAAAGATGAAAAATATTCTGAAATAAACTCTGAAAATTGAAGTACAGTGGTATACAAAAAAAAACCTATAGTCCAAAAGAATAAAGTATGAATGGTACATGTGATTAAATAATTACAAATAAAATATATTTAGTCATGCTTCTACTTAATATCTTGCCTCCTGAAGTAAAATTATATTTAAATAACAAAACAGATGATTTTAAAAGCCACACTAAACTTTAATATCGTTAACATAGGTGATACAATATAATAAATATACAAATATATTAACATAATATTATTTAACAAATGTCTTTGTACATGAATATATATTTGATATATATACATATGTATTTGAAAAGTCTAGTGAAATACTAACACCAGGAGAAATAATGCTAAAATAATTACATCAAGCTAAAAATAAAAACAATACAAATGAGCACATTTGTTTTCTTTCCCAGTAAAAATAATTTTATTGTTTAAATTTCCTATTAATAAATTAATTCCAAGGAACTGAAAAATTTTATAAGGTATACTTTTATTTTATGGAATATTATACTACATATTGGAACATCATACGTCTTTAATTGGGTAGAATTTTCAGGACAGCACCCTTTGTTGTTACACAGTTGAGCCATACTAATATAAAATTATCATCATTTTTTAATGTCACTTTGAGAAAGTTATCAACAGCTAGAAATAAACCATAACCAAATATATTATCTGAATTAGAGTTGCACTATCACAAAAATGGCAGTATATTCTAGTGCAAAATAGTGCTGGTGCTAAATTAAAAAATATTTTTGCCTATAAAAATATCTGCTCTCCTCCAACCTCATAAAACATAACCAGTTTGTATTACATTTTTTGAATTTGCCCTGAAGTGCACAGATACATCATCTAACCCACAGGAGAAACGTTAAAGCAGTACTGGGAAATCACAAAACATAATTGCTAATCTTCACTCTTTTAAAAGAATCTTCTGCTTAATAGTGATTGAAAGGGATTCTCAAAGGGTACCAAACTTCATAGACTATTGCAAAAGGTAACCGTTTATATTTATTCTGAATTTAGTTGAAATTTCCAATGTGTGGTGGTATCATTTTGTAAAAGCTTACTTTAGATGGCTGTTTATTGCATTGTCAATTAAATTTCTACCCTTCAGTCTTTGGATCTCATTACCTCATTTATAGAAAGAAATAAAATCCAAACAAATGATTCGAGTCAGAAGGCAGATTGGTAGATTATTGCAGCATCAGAGGAATACACTCCCCCAAACAGCAATCATTCATACTTCTGAGATTTCCTTCAGTACATATTCAGGATTGGCCTCTTCAATTTTAATGGTACATTTGGGAAAATTTTGTTTTTGCGGTAGCTTTGCTTCTTCTCTTTGGAAAAAAATATAGGTAGGCAGATTGCTTGATATGGAGAAAGAAATATAGATGTATGTGTATATATATTTTCATTTGCAACAGGAATGTAGCAAGACAGTATGTACTTAATATGAGGCTCACTGGCCTTTTTTAAACAGAAGTAGATGCTAAATATTTTAGACTCAGGATATGATACATACTATCAAAAGAGTCACTGGCAATTGGGAGATCTAACCTTCAGGTATGTAAAAAGCACTAGTATGCACTTACTGAACAATAAAATGATGAGAAAGTATTATCTAGGGAAAACTAAGTATGTTGTAAGTATCATAAGCAGGAAGGAAAAAAACAGTGTTGCAGAGTGACTATAAAATATACACAATCCAAACATGGTTTGAGACCTTGATAATTCCATTAAAATGAAGATGGTTTGTGCTTGTCTATTCTAATGACTGTAGGAGAGTAACATCTGATTGGACAAATCTGGACAACTACATCAAAACTATTTGCTATGAAAGCAGTAATTAAATTTGAGTGATAAATTTAGACATACAAAACAGAAAGACAAAACTCTACTAAAGTTGATGTCAGAGATAATAACATTAAAGATGGCCAGCAGAACACTTTAAAATTTCACTGCAGTAAAAATGATTACCTCAAGATCTCCATTTGAGTATAGTCTTAAAAAGATATTTTCTAAAATTAATTTTACAATTTAGAAACTCCACTATCTCAACTATTGGCCAGAGACAAACACCACATTAATTACTGTATTCCTTTACTCAAACATATTTGGGGAATGTGCTATGTAGAGCTTAAAAAGAGGTATTCATGTTTGATAAAATACCTGTCCTCAAAGACTTCAAAGCTTTGGGAAAATAGTAAACTCATAAAATGTGTTGGCAAACTTCTGTAAAAATTGGTTACAGGAATAAATACAAAGGTAAGAAGCACATGATTACTTGAAAGTCAAGGAGAGGTCATCCTAACGAAATAACTCCTAAGCTGAGATTTGTATGATGAGAAAAGGGAAGGGCATTATGTCCATAGGGAAGTATTGTTGCAAATGTAGTACAAAAGACTGTACATGAATTGCATTTCCTTGAACATTGGGAAGACTTGGTAAAATTTTGAGAGGTAAAATGACCAGAATTGATCTTGAACTTCAAGGTCACAGAAATTTTTGTAGTGTTACAAGATGAAAATTTCTGGCATTTAACTCCATGATATGTGCAAATGAAATTCAGTACTACATACTATATTAAATAATCTTGTAAACTCCTTGGGTCTATCTTTTTCTATACATTCATATTTTATTTACTGGTTTACTGCAATTTTACCCCACTCAGAAATATTTGATAGAATAAAAATTTTCTATCTGAATCTTAAATTTATAATAGCTTGTGGGCTGATAAATCTCTAAATTGCAATTTCACTATATTTCCTTGGTGATAATATTAAGCTTATCAGATAAAATAATTGATCATTTCTGCTGAATATTTTCTAAAAGTATAACATACAGACAAAAAGTACAAATATCATAAGCATACAAATTAATGCATTTTCATTGGTATATGCATGTAAGTACCACCTAGGTCGGGGAAATGAATATTACCAGAATTATAGAGGTTTTCATAATTTCTTCCAATCACTACTCCTTTCGTCCTCCTCAAAAGTGACCAAATAAGTTCAGATGACAATCTCAGTTGCTCCACATTCTCACCAACACTTGATATTGTCAATCTTTTTAACTTTAGCAATCTGATAAATACATAATAGTAACTTATATTCATTTTTATTTGCATTCCTCTTCTGACTAAATAGAATAAGAATCTTTTCATATGCTTTTTGGTCATTTGAAACTCCTATTCAAGTCTTTTGATCTCTTGTCTAGTAAGTTGTCTATTTTCCATACTGAATTTTTTTTTTTTTTTTTTGGCCAGTGAAAAAACATTTATTATGTTCAGGCGTTCCTGGGTCAGGAATTTGAAAAGGGCATAGTGCAGATAACATGTCTTGCTCCACAGTGCCAAGGGTCTCATCTGGAAGACTTGAAAGCTAGGAGCTATATGTGTCTGAAGGCTCAGTTACTCACATGTCTAGCAACTGATGTTGGTTAGTCCTTCCCACTTAGGCCTTTTTATGTAGTTTTTCTGCATGGGCTAGTTTGGGCTTCCTCACAGCATGGAGGCTGACTTACAAGGGCAAGAGTCTGCATTAAAAGGTGGCCAAACAGAAGCTCTAGCCTTTTGATGACCTAGCCTCAGAAATCACAGAGCATCACTTGCACAGTATTGCACTATGAGCTGGAGTGGTTTTGAACCCACCCAAATTCTATAGAAAGTAGAATTCACATCTTTATGGGAAATTGCAAGGTTCTAGAAACATGGAAACTGCAAATAATATTGTGGTCATTTTAGGAAAATGTGATGTGCCAGAGATCTCCACCAGCTGCCCTTAACCTGTCTTCTCAGCTGGTTGTTTTTTTTGTTTTTGTTTTTTTTTTATTATACTTTAAGTTCTAGGGTACATGTGCATAACGTGCAGATTTGTTACATATGTATGCTTGTGCCATGTTGGTGTGCTGCACCCATCAACTCATCAGCACCCATCAACTCATCATTTACATTAGGTATAACTCCCAATGCAATCCCTCCCCCCTCCCCCCTCCCCCCTCCCCATGATAGGCCCCAGTGTGTGATGTTCCCCTTCCCGAGTCCAAGTGATCTCACTGTTCAGTTCCTACCTATGAGTGAGAACATGTGGTGTTTGGTTTTCTGTTCTTGCGACAGTTTGCTGAGAATGATGATTTCCAGCTGCATCCATGTCCCTACAAAGGATGCAAACTCATCCTTTTTTATGGCTGCATAGTATTCCATGGTGTATATGTGCCAGATTTTCTTAATCCAGTCTGTCGCTGATGGACATTTGGGTTGATTCCAAGTCTTTGCTATTGTGAATAGTGCCGCAATAAACATACGTGCGCATGTGTCTTTATAGCAGCATGATTTATAATCCTTTGGGTATATACTCAGTAATAGGATGGCTGGGTCATATGGTATTTCTAGCTCTAAATCCTTGAGGAATTGCCATACTGTTTTCCATAATGGTTGAACTAGTTTACAATCCCAACAATAGTGTAAAAGTGTTCCTACTTCTCCACATCCTCTCCAGCACCTGTTGTTTCCTGACTTTTTAATGATTGCCATTCTAACTGGTGTGAGATGGTATCTCATTGTGGTTTTGATTTGCATTTCTCTGATGGCCAGTGATGATGAGCATTTTTTCATGTGTCTGTTGGCTGTATGAATGTCTTCTTTTGAGAAATGTCTGTTCATATCCTTTGCCCACTTTTTGATGGGGTTGTTTGTTTTTTTTCTTGTAAATTTGTTTGAGTTCTTTGTAGGTTCTGGATATTAGCCCTTTGCCTGATGAGTAGATTGCAAAATTTTTTCCCATTCTATGGGTTGCCTGTTCACTCTGATGGTAGTTTCTTTTTCTGTGCAGAAGCTCTTTAGTTTAATTAGATCCCATTTGTCAATTTTGACTTTTGTTGCCATTGCTTTTGGTGTTTTAGACATGAAGTCCTTGCCCATGCCTATGTCCTGGATGGTATTACCTAGGTTTTCTTCTAGGGTTTTTATGGTATTAGGTCTAACATTTAAGTCTCTAATCCATCTTGAATTAACTTTTGTATAAGGAGTAAAGAAAGGATCCAGTTTCAGCTTTCTACTTATGGCTAGCCAATTTTCCCAGCACCATTTATTAAATAGGGAATCCTTTCCCCATTTCTTGTTTCTCTCAGGTTTGTCAAAGATCAGATGGCTGTAGATGTGTGGTATTATTTCTGATGACTCTGTTCTGTTCCATTGGTCTATATCTCTGTTTTGGTACCAGTACCATGCTGTTTTGGTTACTGTAGCCTTGTAGTATAGTTTGAAGTCAGGTAGCATGATGCCTCCAGCTGTGTTCTTTTGACACAGGATTGTCTTGGCAATGCGGGCTCTTTTTTGGTTCTATATGAACTTTAAAGCCATTTTTTCCAATTCTGTGAAGAAACTCATTGGTAGCTTGATGGGGATGGCATTGAATCTGTAAATTACCTTGGGCAGTATGGCCATTTTCACGATATTGATTCTTCCTATCCATGAGCGTGGTATGTTCTTCCATTTGTTTGTGTCCTCTTTGATTTCACTGAGCAGTGGTTTGTAGTTCTCCTTGAAGAGGTCCTTGACATCCCTTGTAAGTTGGATTCCTAGGTATTTTATTCTCTTTGAAGCAATTGTGAATGGAAGTTCATTCATGATTTGGCTCTCTGTTTGTCTGTTACTGGTGTATAAGAATGCTTGTGATTTTTGCACATTAATTTTGTATCCTGAGACTTTGCTGAAGTTGCTTATCAGCTTAAAGAGATTTTGGGCTGAAACAGTGGGGTTTTCTAAATATACAATCATGTCATCTGCAAACAGGGACAATTTGACTTCTTCTTTTCCTAACTGAAATACCCTTGATTTATTTGTCTTGCCTGATTGCCTGAGCCAGAACTGCCAACACTATGTTGAATAGGAGTGGTGAGAGAGGGCATCCCTGTCTTGTGCCAGTTTTCAAAGAGAATTTTTCCAGTTTTTGCCCATTCAATATGATATTGGCTGTGGGTTTGCCATAAATAGCTCTTATTATTTTGAAATACGTTCCATCAATACCGAATTTATTGAACGTTTTTAGCATGAAGGGCTGTTGAATTTTGTCAAAGGCCTTTTCTGCATCTATTGAGATAATCATGTGTTTTTTGTCTTTGGTTCTGTTTACATGCTGGATTACATTTATTGATTTGCATATGTTGAACCAGCCTTGCATCCCAGGGATGAAGCCCGCTTGATCATGGTGGATAAGCTTTTTGATGTGCTGCTGGATCCAGTTTGCCAGTACTTTATTGAAGATTTTTGCATCTATGTTCATCAGGGATATTGGTCTAAAATTCCTTTTTTTTTGTAGTGTCTGTGCCAGGCTTTGGTATCAGGATGATGATGGCTTCATAAAATGAATTAGGGAGGATTCCCTCTTTTTCAATTGATTGGAATAGTTTCAGAAGGAATGGTACCAGCTCCTCCTTGTACCTCCAGTAGAATTCAGCTGTGAATCCATCTGGTCTTGGACATTTTTTTGGTCAGTAGGCTATTAATTATTGCCTCGATTTCAGAGCCTGCTATTGGTCTATCCAGGGATTCAGCTTCTTCCTGGTTCAGTCTTGGGAGAGTGTAAGTGTCCAGGAAATTATCCATTTCTTCTAGATTTTCTAGTTTATTTGCGTAGAGGTGTTTATAGTATTCTCTGATGGTAGTTTGTATTCCTGTGGGGTCGGTGGTGATATCCCCTTTATCATTGTTTATTGCGTCTATTTGATTCTTCTCTCTTTTCTGTTTTATTAGTCTTGCTAGCGGTCTATCAATTTTGTTGATCTTTTCAAAAAAACAACTCCTGGATTCATTGATTTTTTGGAGGGTTTTTTGTGTCTCTATCTCCTTCAGTTCTGCTCTGATCTTAGTTATTTCTTGTCTTCTGCTAGCTTTTGAATGTGTTTGCTCTTGCTTCTCTAGTTCTTTTAATTGTGATGTTAGAGTGTCCATTTTAGATCTTTCCAGCTTTCTCTTATAGGCATTTAGTGCTATAAATTTCCCTCTATACTGTACTTTAAATGTGTCCCAGAGATTCTGGTATGTTGTATCCTTGTTCTTGTCGGTTTCAAAGAACATCTTTATTTCTGCCTTCATTTCGTTATGTACCCAGTAGTCATTCAGGAGCAGGTTATTCAGTTTCCATGTAGTTGAGTGGTTTTGATTGAGTTTCTTAGTCCTGAGTTCTTGTTTGATTGCACTGTGGTCTAAGAGACAGTTTGTTATAATTTCTGTTCTTGTACATTTGCTGAGGAGTACTTTACTTCCAATTACATGGTCAATTTTAGAATAAGTGTGATGTGGTGCTGAGGAGAATGTATATTCTGTTGATTTGGGGTGGAGAGTTCTATAGATGTCTATTATGTCTGCTTGCTGCAGAGATGAGTTCAATTCCTGGATATCCTTGTTAACTTTCTGTCTCGTTGATCTGTCTAATGTTGACAGTGGGGTGTTGAAATCTTGCATTATTATTGTATGGGAGTCTAAGTCTCTTTGTAAGTCTCTAAGGACTTGCTTTATGAATCTGGGTGCTCCTGTATTGGGTGCATATGTATTTAGGATAGTTAGCTCTTCCTGTTGAATTGATCCCTTTACCATTATGTAATGGCCTTCTTTGTCTCTCTTGATCTTTGATGGTTTAAAGTCTGTTTTATCAGAGACTAGTATTGCAACCCCCACTTTTTTTCATTCTCCATTTTCTTGGTAGATCTTCCTCCATCCCTTTATTTTGAGCCTATGTATGTCTCTGCATGTGAGATGGGTCTCCTGAATATAGCAAACTGATGGGTCCTGACTCTTTATCCAGTTTGCCAGTCTGTGTCTTTTAATTGGAGCATTTAGTCCATTTACATTTAAGGTTAATATTGTTATGTGTGAACTTGATCCTGCCATTATGATATTAACTGGTTATTTTGCTCGTTAGTTGATGCAGTTTCTTCCTAGCCTCGATGGTCTTTACATTTTGGCATGTTTTTGCAATGGCTGGTACCGGTTGTTCCTTTCCATGTTTAGGGCTTCCTTCAGCGTCTCTTGTAAGGCAGGCCTGGTGGTGACAAAATCGCTAAGCATTTGCTGATCTGTAAAGGATTTTATTTCTCCTTCACTTATGAAACTTAGTTTGGCTGGATATGAAATTCTGGGTTGGAAATTCTTTTCTTTAAGAATTTTGAATATTGGCCCCCACTCTCTTCTGCCTTGGAGAGTTTCTGCCGAGAGATCTGCTGTTAGTCTGATGGGCTTCCCTTTGTGGGTAACCCGACGTTTCTCTCTTGCTGCCCTTAAGATTTTTTCCTTTGTTTCAACTTTGGTGAATCTGGCAATTATGAGTCTTGGAGTTGCTCTTCTCGAGGAGTATCTTGGTGGGGTTCTCTGTATTTCCTGAATTTGAATGTTGGCCCGCCCTACTAGGTTGGGGAAGTTCTCCTGGATGATATCCTGAAGAGTGTTTTCCAATTTGGCCCCATTTTCCCCCTCACTTTCATGCACCCCAATCAGACGTAGATTTGGTCTTGTTACATAATCCCATACTTCTTGCAGGCTTTGTTCATTTCTTTTTCTTCCTTTTTCTTTAGATTTCTCTTCTTGCTTCATTTCATTCATTTAATCCTCAATCGCTGATAGTCTTTCTTCCAGTTGATCGAGTCGGTTACTGAAGCTTGTGCATTTGTCACGTATTTCTCGTGTCATGGTTTTCATCTCTGTCAGTTCATTTATGGCCTTCTCTGCATTAATTATTCTAGCTATCAATTCTTCCACTCTTTTTTCAAGATTTTTAGTTTCTTTGCACTGGGTACATAATTCCTCCTTTAGCGCTGAGAAGTTTGATGGACTGAAGTTTTCTTCTCTCATCTTGTCAAAGTCCTTCTCCATCCAGCTTTGATCTGTTGCTGGCAATGAGCTGTGTTCCTTTGGAGGGGGAGATGTGCTCTTATTTTTTGAATTTCCAGCTTTTCTGCCCTGCTTTTTCCCCATCTTTGTGGTTTTATCTGCCTCTGGTCTTTGATGATGGTGACGTACTGATGGGGTTTTGGTGTGGGTGTCCTTCCTGTTTGTTAGTTTTCCTTCTAACAGTCAGGACCCTCAGCTGTAGGTCAATTGGAGATTGCTTGAGGTCCACTCCAGACTCTGTTTGCCTGGGTATCAGCAGCAGAGGCTGCAGAAGATAGCATATTGCTGAACATCAAGTGTACCTGTCTGATTCTTGCTTTGGAAGCTTCCTCTCAGGGGTGTACTCCACCGTGTGAGGTGTGGGGTATCAGTCTGCCCCTAGTGGAGGATGTCTCCCAGTTAGGCTACTCAGGGGTCAGGACCCACTTGAGCAGGCAGTCTGTCCGTTCTCACATCTCAACCTCCGTGTTGGGAGATCCACTGCTCTCTTCAAAGCCGTCAGACAGAGTCGTTTGTGTCTGCAGAGGTTTCTGCTGCTTTTTGTTGTTGTTGTTTAGCTGTGCCCTGTCCCCAGAGGTGGAGTCTACAGAGACAGGCAGGCCTCCTTGAACTGCTGTGAGCTCCACCCAGTTCGAGCTTCCCTGTGGCTTTGTTTACCTACTTAAGCTTCAGCAATGGCGGGTGCCCCTCTCCCAGCCTCGCTGCTGCCTTGTTAGATTGCATACTGCTGTGGTAGCAATGAGGGAGGCTCCGTGAGTGTGGGACCCTCTCGGCCTGGTGTGGGATATAGTCTCCTGGTGTGCCCGTTTGCTAAGACCCTTGGTAAAGTGCAGTATTGGGGTGGGAGTTACCCGATTTTCCAGGTGTTGTGTGTCTCAGTTCCCCTGGTTAGGAAAAGTGATTCCCTTCCCCCTTGGGCTTCCCAGGTGAGGCGATGCCTTGCCCTGCTTCAGCTCTCGTTGGTCGGGCTGCAGCAGCTGACCAGCACCGATTGTCCGGCACCCCCTAGTGAGATGAACCCAGTATCTCAGTTGAAAATGCAGAAATCACCTGTCTTCTGTGTCGCTGGTGCTGGGAGATGGAGACTGGAGCTGTTCCTATTGGGCCATCTTGCTCCGCCCCCTTCCTGATTTATTTTTATTTCAGGATTATCCAGTTTATGTCTGAAATAAATACTGAAAAATTGGGACTTAGATCTACCATCTCATTATTTGTTTTATATTTTCTCTATGCAGTTTCTCTTTCTTTTTTTGTGCGGGGGTAGAATAAGAGTTTGAATAATTCATGTATTTTTGCTTCCTAGTTCTTGTACCCTTTATCTCCTACACTGTCTTTTGTAGTCTTAATATTATTTTCCTACAGACTTAATTCCAGATGTTTTCTAATAACATATATTTAAATGCATCACCACTCTCTTCAATTCTCCATCTACTGAGTATTGAAATCCAGTATAGTATATGAACTTGAATAGGTAAAGGTACCTTTACAGAGTGCACAAGAATCACAAATCATAAACCTAAAAAATGAATAGATTTGACTACATTGAAGTTAACAACTTATGCTAATCAAAATGCTATAAAAATAAAGTGAAAAGACAAACTACAGAAAGAAACAGTTTGCTATGTATCCTACGAAGACTCTTATCAGAAGTCTGACAAATCAGAGGAATGCAAATTAAAACCAAAATTAGGTGCCCTTTATATTCATCAGAATAGCTAAATGTAAAAAGACAGATAATATCAAACTCTAGTAAGTGTATGAAGCAACTGGTACTCTCCAATGCACTTTTGGTGAGAGTTTAAATTTGTAGAGTTACTTTGGAGAACTCTTTAATATTATATAATATCCCTGAACATAGGAATACTCTGGGATCCCAAAATTAATTCCATTGCTAAGTGTATATCTATCATTAAATGTGCACATACATCTGCAAAAAGTTCTCACAGCACTATTTTATTTTCTCAATCTAAAAACTAACTAATGGGCAGCAACAGTCAAGGGATATATAAGCATTGAATATTTATGCAATGGAACACTATATAGCAATAAAAATGCTTAAAACTATTGTACACCCATAAATAAGAATTAACATTATGACTGTAATTTTGGGCAAAAGTAGACAGAAAAATGTATGTACTATAATGGGCAAACAAATTTATGGTTCTAAAGTCAGAATGGTGACTACCATAAGATACAGTTTAATTGGGAAAGTGGGCATGAGAGGTACTGATAGTATGCTAGTTAGACTCTAGTTCTTACTATGAGTGGTTATTACCTAGGTATGTTCATTTTATAAATATTAATTGAGCTGTATACTTATGATTTTTGTATCTCACTGTATATATATTATAATTAAATTAAGATATTTTAAAAATGGTTATAGATATGGGTAAGTTGTAGGGAAATTGGTATGTGGTTGAGGAAGTTAATGCTTAGTGGCTTGCTGCAATGTTCTCTCTGAAGTAACAGTAAAGATTATACAGTAAGAGAAAATAGAATAGAGGTTGAATGTAGAGTGCTTGAGCAAAATAGTGACCATTTACAACAATGACTGTGAACAACAATGTTTAAAAGATTTTCAGGGAATAACGTTTGTCTAAGTTAATTTTACAAACACTGAACTGTCACTACCCATCTTTTCATTCATGGGAGTTTTGGAGTCTTACAGTTTCCAGGAGCCTGTTTTTCAATGGAAATAATGTTCCAGAGTTCTCAATTTAGTGGGAGAAAATTTAATAAAAGAAGATAATCCAAAAGAAGGAGAATAGAAGGCAGCCCAGTAGAATCCAGCAGAATCCAACAAAGGTTCAAGAAAGAGGAGAGAACAAAGATGACAATACATGGAAAGATTAAAAGGAGGTATTTCCTTTTATTTAATATTAAAATTTTACCACATTTTAAGGTATGTTTATCAGGAAAAGCTTTTAAACATCTTAATGTTGATAAGAGGTTGTTTGTTTATTTGTTTCTGCCACAGCTGGCTAAGGCCCAAGTAATATCTGGCCTGGTCTCATAGATGCTGCAATGGATACTATAAGAATTTTAGATGGATGAGAAGGAACTGGAACTGACCAAAGGTTATATCATGGTATTCAGAATGTTGAGATTAAGCAGTTTTAATCTGCTTTCTATATATTTGAGATATAGAAGTAAACTTCATGACAAAAAACATTCCTTCATGTGACTGATTTTCTGGTAGAGAAATAGATGATAAGCAAAATAAACAAGTAAAAATTGAGTACATTAAGTAATGATAATTTCTAAGAAGGAATCTAAATCAAGGACAGGGGCTAGATCTGCCATGTATTGCAAGTTTTAAAATTTAGATGAGAAAGATATCCCTGAGGTGACATACAGTACAAATTTGAAGGAGGTGGGAAAACAAACCTATCTCCTTCTGGGATATCTGGGAGAAATGAAATCTAGGCAGGAAGAACAGCAAGAATGAGTGCTCAGAGACAGAGTATTTTAGACAGTTTTGAAGAATAAGGAGGAAGTCAATGTGACTTGACTAAACATGGAGAAGAACAGCAATAGATGAGGTCAGAGGATGAATGGAAGCCAACTAATGAGGGACTGGCAGGTTGTTGTAAAGTGGTTTTAATTCATTGTGATGGGAAACTACTGCAAGGGTTTGCGGGGGGGCGGGGGGGAAGCAGGGAAGCACTCACTGATCTTTATCAGATGTTACCAGTAGCAGGTACCATATTTGATGAATTAAGCATGGAGAAATAATCTCATAGTCTGTTTGTTTTTGGTTCACTGTTTCCTTTAGAATTATAAAAAACAAGTTTTCTACCTTATACTGATGTGTTTCACAAATCTACCAATTTTATTATGTAGTTTAAAAATTCAAATGCTGTTCATAGTGAACATTATAAATTTTCTACCCAATATTCTCACTCTCTGATCACAGAAAATTTTGTTTAGGAGCCCACCCTTTTTTCGTATAACTATGCAACTCAGGAAAATTGATAACAACTCTCACTAATTGGTTATGAATCAAAATAGGAGAAGCAATCATGATAAACTCATAATCTATGCTACTACTGATTGGTTCAGGAATTCAGAATCAAACCAGTAAGTGTGTGGCATTTTTCTAAAAACTTTTATTGTTAAAGTCTAATGGAGAGGACCTTAACTAGTCAATCAGAATAAAAGGAACAATTTTTACTTCAGGAACAGGGGAAAGGTCTTTCTTCTCCTCGCACATGAAGGAAGCATGTAACCTTTTCCACTATCAAACTACTATTAGAACCTTCTTAGGAACTTGAGGGTGGAGAGCTTGAAAAGAGGCCAAAACAAAGAGAATGATAAAGTTGCGAGAACAGCAGGAAAAATCAAATTAGAGCCCTGATAGTTCTAGGTTTGAGCCTGACCACCTTTCAACTTTCTATTATGAAAAATAATATAATTTCTTATTGTTTTAGTGACTTTTTTTCACATTTTAAGTTACTGGCATTAGAAAATATCTGAAGCTATACATCACTCTAGCCACTAGCAAAGCATATCTGCATATTGACAGGTAGTATATGCATAGTTCTCTCTTCTACAAATCCATTACATATGTATAAATTAAATATTGTATATATGTACATAAATAAAATATACATATATACGTAGCAATACATAATATTTATATGTATCTTTATATTTCTGAAAGTATGTATAAAATATAACATAAAATGCTTACAAGAAATACTGTGTAATTCAAGTATTTAATTATTATATCTAATAACTGTCATGTCAATTACAATTAATTTATTTATCAAAGAAATGATTTTTTTCTCCCTAAAAGTTGTTAAACTTGATTTTAACTTTCAAAATACAATATTATTTTTGAAGTCAATCAGTAAGAATTCCATTGATCTCACTAACAGTTTTGAGTGTCTACTTCATGTGGTTGTCTACATAGCACAGATCAAAGAGATATGCATTGTTTGCTTTCAAGGATTTCAAACCTAGTAAGGGATACAACCACATAGATGTAATATTAAATTGCATGATAAGCCTTATTATAAAACAAGTTAAGTGCAGATACAATGAAGGGAGTTGCAAATGCTCTTTCAAGTTCTAGAAAAACACTTCATAGAGAATGAATTTTTTATCTCTTTCTTTCTTAAAGTGTCATTTTTGCTAGATGTGTATGGTGATAGAACATTTTAGACAAAATAAATCACATTCATAAGGGCATCAAGACTGTGACACCTGTTTGCCACAACCCCAACCACAGACCTAAGCGATTTTCGGAAAATATTAGCTAATATTTAATATCCAAAATTCTTGCTACTCCAAAAAGCAACCCAAATCTCAATAAAAATGTCAGGACCAATAAAACAGAAGATTTTGACAATATTTACTTTTTTAACTTTAGCAATCAATAGTTTCATGTTGAAGCTAAATCTACCCTTTCACCTGGGAAAAGTCCAAGTACCATGCAATATTTTATCAATGTCTAATTACCAAATTAAGATTTTTAAAAAGAAAGATTAAAAAGAAATCCCTACTCTAAAATCTGTTTGCCAGTTGTATGCATTTATTCAATCTTGTCCTCTTACCTTTGTGTGTTCAAATTCTGCCTTTTCAAGAGGTATATGATGATATGCAATATGGCCTATGCCATATAACATTGCAATAATTCCCTTTAAACTATATCAATCCTTTTTTCCCCCAAATGTGCTCTACCACCCTTAAATATCTCCCTGTACATTTTTCTTATTCCGTGAACAAAGTTGGTACCTTGAAGTGATGGATATTTCCTATGGGTTAGATTCTCAAGTACTGTCATTGGAATTACAAAACACATGTATTTATCTCGTATATTATTATAAAATCATACAGACTGCAATGTGTTTTAAAAATACGCTTGAGAGTCCAGAACCCAAATGGAAAGGAATTTGTCCTGAATGCTTGTTTTCAATTTTAAAATTATTATGTATTTTAATTAAGTAAACTCAATGTCATTTGAAATAAACAAAGAGGATATAAATATTTGAACACAGAGAACACATGGCAACATTCCTTCTTGGAAAGAATTTTCCTTATAGAAAACAGTCAAGTTTGTAGAATGAATAAACAAGCAGATAGGAGGAAGGGAATAGAAAACCTGGAAGGCTTTCCAAACACCTTTGACAAGACTGCAAATACTATTAAATAAACACATGTTAATGGATAAATTGAATTGCCATATAATACAAGTGTCTTGAATAAACTGTGAGATCTGATCTTGGCAAAAAAAATAAAAAAGAGGAGAAGGAAAATTTTAAAAGCTTTTTCTGTGTGTGCAGGTAAAAAAGATTAAGTAGTTTAGTTACATCAGGAAAACTATGCAGTAGGTCTTGGTCCGCAGAGTTATAAAGTATTTTGCTTGAGAGAAATGGTTCCCTGTGCAGGCCATGCACATCATATCTATTTGGCGACAGCACAAAACAAGTGGACTGGAATCAGCCCCAGGTCCCTTGGAAACTGACCCTTAAGATGCAAGTCCAGCTTCTGAATCCTGACTCCTACATTTGAGAACTCCTGTTCCACAGTTTTCTAAGAACTGAGGGGACATTCAAAGGCCTTAACATTACATGGCGAAGACAAAAAAAAAAAAATAGTAAGAGTAGAAAGTTATAGAATGTATGAATAAGATAAACTTGTATTCCCAAATCTGAAATTAAAGAAAGTTTCTAAAATCCTAAGTTAAGATTTTAGACTTGTTTTCTTATGCTTTTAAAGCAATTTAATGTAATTAAAAGTGTTGCTTCTTAGGCTTAATAAAAGGAAAAACATATTCAAAATGTAAAGGATTGCTATTAAAAGTTTGTAAACTTGACTATGAATGTCACAATAGCAGAACATTGTGTCTCTTTTGCTTTTGTGTATATCCCAAGACAGGCTGGCATATAGTAGCTACCATAAATATTTCTTGAATGAGTAACATACTAATATTTTCTTTAAGTAGGCAAAATTCTAGTTAAAGAATTTGGCTAAATTCAAATAAAATATTTCTAAATTACCATTCTCTAATATTTTAAAACAACTATTTCTGCTTTCTGTTGCTTTAATGAAGCCAAGAATAAGCTGCAGTGCAGGACCTGGCTCAGTGCCATGCTGTTTTCATGCCCACCCACTTCACACCCTTTCACCCGGGAAAAGTCCAAGTAACATGTGATATTTTATCAATGTCACACCCATGCCCACCCATTTCACACCCAAAGAAACTCTGTCAAATAGATATTTTAACTATCTTTGCCCATGCAGATATGAGGAACCGAAAGATAAGTAACTTACCAAAAATCAGAAAACTAGAAAGTTACAAAGTCACGACTTGAAACCAAGCCTCTCCAACTAGTAAACTCAGAGACTCAATGTTTGTGCTAGATTGACAGGAATACCAGATTTAAAATTGATTGATGGGAAACCAATCTAGATACACACGCCTTCATTTAAGAGAGGACAAAACCGTGGTGTATGTTTGTCTAGTGTTGCATTTACTTTTGGCTGATTTTTGTAGTTTTAGTAGAGACAGGGTTTCATGTTCCAGGCTGATCTGGAACTCCTGACCTCGTGATCTGCCTGCCTCAGACTCCCAAAGTGCTGGGATTATAGGCATGAGCCACCGCGCGCCCCGCCTCTTAGAGGTTAAGTTAAATCTCTCCATTCTATATTTTACCTACAGTACAGAGTAATAGGTAAAATTTCCTCTTCAACAGTTTTGAAATATTTAAATAATATCTAGTGACGTGCGAGACAGTACATGGGCACAGTTTAAAGAACTCCAATTTATCTAGTAATATTGAAGGGAGAATTACATATGTTTGTATTAATTTTTATCATGTAAAACAAGCTTGATGATGATCTGTGAAGTAAAGAATACAGGGGCAATTTTATAAGTGAGAGTGAGAAAGGATTTACTTTTTTGGATTTTGTCTCTGGCTAAAGATCTTTGTACAGTTGTAAAAACTTCAACAGTCTATGTGAAATATGTCCAGTTTCCTCTCTTTGCATTCAGAAGCTCTGCTTGTCAGTTATTCTTCACCAGTTCATAAACAATAATGCTTTAAAATAAAGGTATAAGAAGTATTTGTTTTCTGGCATTTCTGAAATGAGTACCTTGTATAATACCTTCTTTTGTCATATTCAGAATAAACCAAAATAGAGGAAGCAGCTGCCCCTAGAAGTAGCAGCATTTGAAAAAGCCTGTTTAGGACTGAGTAACCTGTGGTTGATGAAGAGGAAGTATAATTCAATGCCATTTATGTCTGAAAGGATTCTGTTAAGAGTCAACAAAAGTGAGACTGAATAATTTCATTTGAAATTATAATCACTGTTTCCTTGCCAAAAGAGAAAACGAAACTCACTGCCCACAGGGCAGTGAGAAGCTTTAAGTAGTATAGGAAAGAAAATAAAATGCAACAATTGCTACCCAAAACCTGTGTGGTCAAGTTAAATGAGTAAAGAAAATGGATACTTGTACTTTGTGGAGTTCAGCTCCTTTTGCCAGGCTATGGACTGCAGGCTGTTACTGCCAAGGTAAAAACATAAAAATGATGGGCTGGTGGTTTCTCTGCAGGTTATGCTAATTTAAAACCCAAGAAGCTGCAGGAAGAATCATCATTGTAAATAGACAAGTAGCAGTGCCTGACAAGTGTTCTCTTTCTTAGAGACTTCTGTCCTCAGAGATGCTCAACAGCAATTCTCCCACCTGGGCTCCACACAGGAATCAGCATGTCCCTGGAAAAGTATGCAGACAAACCAGTAGTAGGAACATCCCCATGTGCACTTCACCACCTGCAGTGATTTTTATTGTCTGATAAAGTAGATATAACTGCTCTTTAATCTTACCAATTGGCTACAGAGGGAAAATGGTCAACACATTATTCATGCAAGGTTCAGCTCACTGCATTTTAGTTTATTTTCATAGAAACTTACTGTTTTTTTTCCTGGAGTTAGGGACATATCCACAATGCCACCTGAATTACCAAGGTTTTGCTTATTCTTCCATTATTTCTAAGGGCTATGAATTGCATCCCAGCCACCTCAATTGTGCTCCCATCGAAGGCAGGCAAACACAGATGCATTTAGGAGTCCAATGGCTAATATAAAAGAATACGGCAGAGGATACAAGCATCAGGGAGTGGAAGGTCTTGGTGATTTGGACCATGCATGCAACATGAACAGATAGTCAAATACAATTTTTAAAAACACAAAAATTGACATGCTTTGCACCAGTTTGTGAACCCAGACTTATATAATGATCTCTAAGTTTCAGCTGTAAATATCTTATTTGCCCAAAATTTCTTCATTCAAATTGCTTAGAGAGTAAAACTAATTGGCTACTATTAGGTTTGGACAGGGAAGCCCTTGAGTTACATACTTATTCTTATCTAATCAGTTAGCACAGAAGAATTATGGTAATGTGCTACATAAAATAGCTACTTAACCATTACACACCCAGTTGGTCGGGTCATTTCCTTTCAGACAGGGCTATGGGAGAGCCAGGCATTCCGACAGCTGACTTCTCCAGTGCAATGGTCTTTCCTATAGACTTGGAAGTCGAGACATATAAAGCTGCGGGAGACCATAACCATAGCTTAAATCATTATTTATTAAATAGATAATCCATAAAACACCATCCCATTAGATGTTGAAAAAATGTATTTAGATAATCCATAAAACACCATCCCATTAGATGTTGAAAAAATGTATTCTGAATTCAGGGGCTTTAAGAAACACCAAACACATTTACTTAATTCTGAGTTTCTCAGATCCTTTAGTAGGCTAACATATACGGTGCTCTCTAAAATAAGAATTGCTATTCACGTTTTTCAGTTTTATTTTGTTATTGTTATGTTTTGTTGTTTTCATTTTAGAACTCTCCTATCTTAACTCTTCTAAAATAACTTGAGTATAGACATGGTGGTTTACACCTGCAATCCCAGCACTTCGGGAAGCTGAAGCGGGAGGATCACTTGAGCCAAGGAGTTTGAGAACAGCCTGGGCAAGATGTCTTTATGAAAAATACAAAAATTAGCTAAGCATGGTGCCACGCCTGCAGTCCCAGCTACTCAGGAGGCTGAGCCAGGAGGATCACCTGAGCCTTGGATGTCAAGGTTGCAGTAAGCTGTGATTGTGCCACTGCATTCCAGCCTGGGTGACAAAGTGAGACTGTCTCTAATAAATAAATAATAAAAAATAAAATGACTAGTTATTTCAGACCTCTCCAATCTTATGTCTTAGTATGCCTGGAAGTTGTGTTTGAGACATACTAATCTAAAATTATTTTATAAACAAGAAAAAGAAAGCCACTATACTTCTTCAGTGAATATTATTTGAACATCTACCATATACCAAACATTTTACTAAAATTTAGACATAATCCAAACCTCTTATCTGTCTTGGCAGGATGAAAGCAGTGTTAGATATTGTACCTTTAGTGACCAGCCTTGCAATTTCAAAGTTGCTGAATGAATTTTAAGTGAATGAAAAAGTCGCTTTGAACCCTGGCTCTGAATCAGTATCTCCCGTAAGTATTTAAAGATACACACACACACACACACACACACACACACACACACATACACACACAATTCAAAAGTCTGAGTATACTCAAAGCTGCCAATCAGAATTTTTGGGTTAGTATCCTCCCAGTTTTAATTTTCACCAGACTCCATGAGTGATTTTAATGCATGACCAAGATTGAGAATCATTAATCTAAAAACATGCAATTCATTAGTGGCACAGATTGTGTTAAAAAGGAAAATGACTTCCAATCTAATACATTGTCTCCTAGTGGGGGTTAGAATATATGTACTGAGAACGGAAGAGAGGCCCCAACTAGACATAATCACAGGCCCATGGCAACATAATTTTAGGCAATTAAGAGAAGGGCAGACAATGTAGGAAGATACTGTAATAGAATGTTGAGGAGAAGGACATTCTACCAATCAGACTTGTAGCCAAGAAACCAAGGCAGAAAGAGATAATACAGAGAATTATGTTTGGCCCTAGGAAAGATGGCAAAGGGTGTAGTTGGTGGAAAACCAATATTGCTCCTAATGTTTATTGAGCACCTATAATATGCTAGTTCTGTGTACTTTGCATGGAATATCTCACTTAACTGTTACAGCATTGCTAGGAAGTGAGAACCATAATTCTCATTTTGAAGAGAAGAAAAATATAGCTTAAGGAGGTTAAGAAACTCCACATGATTACATATCTAGCAAAAGAATAACTAGGATTCCATCAATAGAAGTCTGAAATTAGGGAACAAAGGCAAAAGGAGAGCAGAAGCAAAAGGCACCATGTATCTCCTGCTCGTAAAGTGTTGCTTGAGTCTGGTTTCCACTTGCCAGGCCTCATCTTTCAGAACGCATGGGAAGAACTTGTAGAAATTTAATAAACCTTAGGTACAGAGCTAAGAAACGGAGAAGAAAATAAATTCAACTGGGTGATCAAATAATAATAATTTTTTAAATTTCTATTTCTTAAAACCTGAAACAAAAAGGCTGTTGACAGAATACCAGGCCTCCTGGAAGGGGCTGCACTGTGAAAGGATCTGGATTATATTTGGAGCTCAAGGGAATTCAGCACAACCTTCAATTCCAATACTTACCAACTTTATATTCTCTTTGTTCAACTCTGCTTCAAGATTTTTTAAAAAATTCTAAACACATTACTAAAATAATCCCTTCTAAAATCAAGGGATAAAACCTTACATGCACAAACTGGTTATTTTCGTATCTGTCTAGATTATTTCCATGAATATTTATCACTAGCTTTAGAGCAATCTTATTTATTGTTACAGCAGTTGTGCATACCAAAGTTTGTTTTCATTGAAAAACAAAATTTATAGCATCTCTATTCCTCATCAATGTCGTTCATTTCCAGTATACAGAATATGAGTATTCCCTTTGCAATATAGTACTTAATTGACAAGAAATTTACCCTTTGGCTTGATGACAACAACACACACACTGAATACATGCCTTTGTTCCCACTCGTATAGGTCAAGTCATTCAATTTAGACAGTGTAAGTTTTATGTATAATTGTATACACTTTCTCCTGGGTTAATCTCATCAGCCAAAGTTCGTCCCTTATTTTTATTCTCTCTCCTCTTTCTCTCTCTCTGCTTAAATATGATCTCAAACCCCTCAAGCAGTACATTGCACTAGGAGATACAAAAATTTCTGGTCGCAAAAATATAGAAATTGGATGTGATAACAAAGCGCTTTAGGGAAGCATGCAGTGTTAAATCCAATCCAGCCTCCTTGTCTGTTCGTGAGGATGGGGTAGTCATTCGACAGGTTCCCAAAAAATATGCAGAGCATTATTTCCTTACAATAAGAATTTAGTGGGTGCAATTAAGTGAAATATTTTAAAGTATTGCAATCAAGTTTTGGTCTAGATGTATTTCTTAAATCTAGATTGGGGTGTGTTTTAGTAGTCTATTGTTATATAGCAAATTACCACAAAAAGGATTAAAATAATACACATTTATTATCCCAAAGTTTCTCTGGTCAGGAATGCTGGTATAAGTTTGATAGGTGCTCTGTTTAAAGTCCCTCAAGGCTGCAATCAAGATACTCACTGGGCTGTATTGTTATCAGGAGGACTAACTAGAGAAGACTCAGCTTCCACAATTATTCAGGTAGTGGACAGAATTTATTTCCTCCTGGACAAAGAGCCTAGGCTTCTTCTAGTCATCACCTAAAGGCACTTTACTCTTTGACATATGGTCCTCCCAAGAGGCCATCTGTAGAGTGAGTGAGCAATTAAATGAAGTATTATATGAAGTAGCATAATCATGTAAATGAAATATCACCTTTTCTATAGTCTCTTTGTCAGAGGAAAGTCACAAGTTCCACTCCTATTCAAGAGAAAGAGATTGTACAAAGCCATGAACATCAGGAGAGGGAGATCATAGGGGTACCTTAGGGTCTGTCTATAACAGAATGGTGAATACTGCTAGAAAGGCCCCTCAAATGTTACAGATATATTTCTCTCTCCTTCAGAAAATTCCTGATATATAACTGCCATTGCTTTCTCTTAAAGCAAAACTCTAGGCCATCTATGTCAAATTTTCATCTAAATAAAATATCTGAAATCCACCCTTGTCCTGTTTAATGAAAATGCCTGAGAGGCAGTCTCTGGAAACTTCTCATACATGATATTTAATCTAGTGAAAACTTAAGAATGACTTACTTACATCCTAGTAAAGTTTCCAGCTATTTGAAATGTCTTTTCCCAAAATTTTAAGTATAAATTTCATTCCCAGTGATTTCCCTATATTTGAAGTTTCTTTCGAATAACAATAGCAGTATCAATAATAATAAAATGAGATTTACTTTTATTTATTTATTTATTTATTTATTTATTTATTTATTTACCAATTTTTGTTTTAGATTCAGGGGGTACTTGTCCAGGTTTGCTACCTGAGCATATTGTGTGATGCTCAGGTTTGGCGTATGTATTAGTCCATTTTTACACTGCTGTAAAGAACTACCTGAGACTGGGTAATTTATGAAGAAAAGAGGTTTAATTGACTTGCAGGTTCACAGACTGTACAGGAAGCATGGCTGGGAGGCCTCAGGAAACCTAGAATCATGGTGGAAGATGAAGGGGAAGCAAGCACATCTCACCATGGTGGAGCGAGAGAGAGAGAGAGTGAAGGAGGTAGTGATGTACACTTTTAAACTGTCAGATCTCATGAGAACTCACTCACTATCAAGAGGAAACCTTTCCCCATGATCCAATTACCTCCCACCAGATCCCTCCCCCAACACTGGGAATTACAATTCAACATGAGATTTTGGTGGGAAACAGTCAAAAAATATCAGGGTACAAATAATCCCATCACCCAGGGAGTGAGTCTAGTACCCCAACAGGTAGTTTTTCAACCCTTCCTGCTAACTGATGAGCACCTAGAAGGATTCCATGTCTTTGCTATTGTGAATAGTACTGCAATGAACATGTGGGTTCATGTGTCTTTTTGGTAGAATGATTTGTTTCCTTTTGAAAAGAAAAGCTAATACCAGGGAGAATTAATTTTTGTTCCACATCAAAAGAGGTCAAAAAAAGTGTCTTCATTTTTATTAAACCTTGTGATAATACGTAGCACTAAGTTCATATTTTTGTGAACTACTGACCATTTTCCTTCTATATCAAGCTTACGAATGCCCTAAATAATTTTTTCCCACATAGGTAAAACCAATTGATTATTACTATCTTAGAGTAATTGCTTAAAAGAATCTTTTAGGTCCACAATTTAAAAGAAGTATATCATCTCTGATGACTTTCCTGATTTGAGTATCATTTTTACTATATAATTTTATCAATCTTTTAAGTTGTTTTCTCATTGTATGATAATTAAGTAGGAGAAATCAATATACTTTTCCCAGAAATTTATAATTTCTATCTTTTTATCATGTTCATTTGATCATTTCAAGCCTGATTCTTTAAAATCTATTTCCTTTATTTTGTATATCCAGCAATGTTTTACTGATAAAAATAACAAACCTAAACCTCTTTTTAAAAATATTTCCTTAGATTAAGCTCCCTCTAATTTGAATATATATAAACAGAGTTTGTGAATGTTGATTTTATTGCACAGACTTGCACTTCATTGGAGAAAGGAATAATATTACATATTTCAGAATATCCTATATAGATTTGTAGACTCAGAGGTAGGTGAGGCTTGGATAGTAAGCAAGGTCAAGATGCGGAGGAGACAGGTAGAGATGAGTGAGGGTGTATAAGCCAACTCAGCCTTTATCACAGTCCTTAGATTGTAGGGAAATCTGCATTAAGTTACCTAGTTTTTCCAGACCAATAAATTAAGGAAAATACTCCAGAATGATCAGTACAGATATTCAAGAATGATTGAGATATCCCTGTCATAAGTAAAACCAAAGTAGAAATTGTTTTTGGCCCTTTTCATTTAGACTCAGTTGAACAAATTTTACTAATTACCATGAGGATTATTCTAGGCATTGTCTGGTTTTTTATACCTAACATATACCTTGTACATGATATTTTACTTATTCAACCTATTCAAATCCTCAGTGGGCATCTATACAGCACAAGTAATATCTTGGTCATTTGGCTAAGTTTTAATGTTTTAGCTAGAAGGACAACAAAGGTGTGTGGATTATAAGCTTCACTTGCTTATTTTTTCACAAGAGCTGTTCTCAAGCTTTTTGATCTTAAAAATTATTATATAAAAATTATGAAGAATCCTAAAGAACTCTTTTAAAATTATATTGGTTATTTCTATATATATTTGTCAAGTTAAAATTTTAAAGATATTTTTAAAACTACTTATTCATTCATTTTAAGTAACAATAACAAACTCATTAAATATTAGCATAAAGCAGCAATAATATATACCTTATATGTGTTAACCTAATAACTAATTATATAGTAACATTAATAACATATATTAACACAAATTACATATTTGAAATATTTAGTGAGAAAAGTGTTATCATTTCATATTTTTTCCAAATATCTTTAGTGCCTGACAACAGAAGATAGCAAAATTCTCATATCTGTTTCTGTACTCAAACTGATACAATATTACACATCATGTGACCTCTGGAAAACTTTATACTCGTGGGAGAATGAGAGTAAAATGGCAAGTGGCATTGGAGTAGGATTATAACCTCACAGAGCTCTTAAAAGGCTCTTTGGGACCCTCAGGGATCTCTATGCCACATTCTGAAAATTTCTGTTCTAGGCGATAAAGATAAAACACGACCTTTACTCAGAGGTGAAAAAGATATGACATTCCATAACAACATCGGTAATAGTAGTAGACATGCCCCAGCTTTGCCTCACAAAATATACACACACAAAAGCCACAGGTTAGACACTGAGCTCACTCTTAATATCATTTAATGTTCATAAGTACAGAAGTACAGTGAGAAGAGAATAATTTCCAAAGGTATATTAAAAAAAAAATTGCAGGATTTTTGAAGAATATGTACTAAAATGTAATACATTTCTTTTTTTAATTTATTTTTTATGTTCTTGGGTACACGTGCAGGATGTGTAGGTTTGTTACATGGGTAAACATGTGCCATGGTGGTTTGCTGCACCCATCAACCCATCACCTAGGTATTAAGACCAGCATGCATTAACTCTTTTCCCTGATACTCTCTCCTCCCTCACCTTCCCCCAATAGGCCCCAGTGTGTGTTATTCCCTCCCTATGTCCATGTGTTCTGATTTCTCAGCTCCCACTTACAAGTGAGAACATGCTGTGTTTGGTTTTCTATTCCTGCGTTAGTTTGCCAAGGATAATGGCTTCCAGCTTCTTCCATGTCCCTGCAAAGGACATGATCTTGTTCCTTTTTATCGCTGTATAGTATTCCATTGTGTATATATACCACATTTTCTTTATTCAGTCTATCATTGATGGGCATTTATCCTTTTGCTACTATTAAATAGGTATTTGACTTCTCATGTGAGAAAGTAGAAGACACACAAATTGTAGAAAAGTAAAGTTATAATACAAAAGATTTTCAAAATAGTTGAATCTAGCTTTTTGTGCTAATATTAAGGTTACCTCATAATAATTCATGATGGAAGATTCATTTTGAAGTGATAAAATTATATCATTTTACTTAATTATCAATCTAGTTTTTTGAATTTAAGAACTGGTTTGGGGGAACAGAGGGCTGTTAATTTTGGTCAAAGTCATCCCATTTCTATTTCTCAGAGCACCACTTGTATAGAGGCAACGAAAGTTAATAAACGCTGTTTTTAAGAAAGAAACAGATAAGAAGCATTGACAAGGTTTCTCAACATAAAGAAAGAGGCAACTAGTTTATAATTTTTGTTATCACACATAAAAAACATAATCCTTAGCAGTTTGATGTACAAATCCTCACTGATTGAATTTTATTTAACTTAGAGAAATATAGAGTTAAACGATAAAGTAATATATTTCACACTAATTAAAAAAAGTTAAAACATTTATTAGATGAGCCTTAATATTCCAGAACACCAGAGGCTAAAAATATGATTATGAACAGATAAGATTGTCAAGTCCCAGAAAATAATTTATTGCATAAATATAAATTAATCTCAATTTATAGTAAGGCCCCACATCTCATTTCCCTGCAGATATCTATACACCCTTTTATTATAGTATTTATTTTATTATAATTATTTATTTATGTGTCTGAAAGTTCTAGCAGAGCAGGAACCATGTTTTTTCCATTTTTGTAATACAATAATTTAGCAAAGTGATTGACATGAAGTTGATTTTCAATATGTATTTTATGAATGAGTGAATAAATGTGTTCATCTTTGTTGAAGAGGAAGTAACTTTCCCAAACTCACATACCTAACATGTGATGAAGTTGGGGTTTACAGCCTCTGAAACAGAACCCTTTGCTGTTTCATCTCTATCATACTCTATTAACAGCCAGATACTTTTTCTTGGGGAGTCAGCCTCTCTTTTTGAGCTACTTATTTTAATATATAAAACTAAGTGGTAAACCACCTGGTTTCTAAGTTTAGTTCTAGTTCTGATATTTTGATTTCCATATTTATTCTGCTCCCAATTCAATGCATAGTAATGTGTGTATTACGGTATGGCAGTAAAAGTTGCACCTTGGTCCTTGCAGGGTTTTCCTCAAATTGATAATATATACCATTATGTAAAAGAAGCAAAAAGTGAAAAAATACTAAATAATCTTTCTACAAATGAGTAATTATTTAATAGATAATTAAGATCACAATTTCCCCTTTTCTTCAATGGTTTCATGACTATCACTTGCTGGTCATTAACTTTCAGAAAATATGAAAACTAAAATCCTTACAATTTCAGGTTAACCAACAATGTCATTTAGTGACATTATCTATATCCCTTCATGTCACAGGCTGCTTTGGGTTGCACTCTATATACCCTAAAGCTATTTACCAAGACAATTACCTTCTCTAAACATTTCTTCTGCTTCTAAAGCACTGAAATACTTCCACAGTTTCAAAAAATCAATTCAATAAGTATTTTATAATAAGACTCCTCACTATTTAAAATGTGCACTATTCAATACAGAAAAGGATAGGTATTCATAAAATACCATGGCAAAAGAGCTTATAACAAAGGTAGTCGTGCGGCCTGGCATTCATTCCTTTTGAAAGCACTGCTTTGAGTTTTTTATAAAAGAAAGACATCAATCATGCTTGGACAAAACACATGAAATTTCAAAACACAAGAAATTTCTTTTACTTTAGATACTTTTTCTTAGGATTTTTTAATTGATTTATTTCAGAAAAGAAGCTTTAAAAAGAAGCATAGTACAGCAGTTAAGAACTTGGTCTCTGGAGCCAGACAGGCTAGATTCAAATTTCAGATATGACATTACTAGCCTGGTTTCGGCCTAGTTACTTAATTTATCCTGACATTAGTTTATTGGTGTTTAAAATGTGGTTCATAACAGTATGTACCTCAAAGCCCTGTTGTAAGACATTAATGTTAATAATCCTAAATGATTTATGAGTTCTAGGAATATAGCTAGCACATTTGACTCCTTGATAAAGAAATTAATCTGATCATAATGATTTTCAGTACCTGAGTAAAACACAAAAAGTTTCAAATCTGTAACAGACTAAAGAAATTCCAGTGTAACTATAGCATATGATGACCAAGTGGCTAAACCAAAGAGGGGGTGAAAGCTACACATACAAAGTAGTGAGGCAAAAGAAGGAAGATAGAGACTAAAAACCCATTTCTATACCCCTTATGTAGTTAATGTCCAAAATGTGTGAGCAAAGTTATCTAACTTTCTGTACTATGCATGAGCAGCAATAAACTTTTGGAATTTGTATTAAAGCATAACCTTCTCCACTGCCCTAAGAAGATCTATAGGATTATTTTTAAAAAGGAAAATACATAAACTGCACTGTGTTCCAAATGAAATATCAAATAAAATGTTGAAAAGACTTTCTATCAAAGAAATGTTTTGTGTTGCATTTTATACCTAGGCAAAAAAAGAAACAACTTACTGTTTGGAACACTAAGAAATTTAGGTTTGCATTGAGGAAGGATAATTTTACAACAGTACAAAATGTCAAGCTTGGACAGTCTGTTGCTTACTAAAATTACTTATAAAGGAACACACTGAAAGAACATTTTGATAAATACAATTTCATATAAAAGACCATAAACAGATAAATTTTTTAAGGAGAAAATGAATGGGAGAAATGATACTTAACAGAAGCATATCATGGGTTCTACAAGCAAGTCTGGTAGACAATAGATTAAGGGGGAATTTGAAAATGAGTATTGGGAAGCCTTAAGGAAAGGGAAGCTTCAGAATCTGGAAAGAAAGAGGGAGGATTATAAAAACATTTAGTTACCAAAGTTTTACCATGTACAGTGGCAAGACAGTGGGAGAAGGGACATACGTATATAATGTATATATCACAGAGATGAGATATGTAGGTATAATGAGAAAGGCATAATTAATAAATGGCAAGATATGCCCAGGACATAAATTCTCAGTAATTTTTAGACATAGGTTTAATCATTTCTTAAAGATAAGGAAGCAAGGAAGATTAAACACAGGATCTTAAAGCTGGATGAAGCTAATGTATTGTCTAATTCAATTTTATCATTTTTGTGATTAGAGAAAATGAGGCTCAGGAAAACGTGATGACTTGCTTCAAGTCACAGAACTGGTTAGTAGCAGAGTTAGAGCTTGGACTCAATCGATTTACTGGGCCAGTGCTCTCTATGATATACCCAACTGACCTCTCCAGAAAAAATCAGAGGGCTGATTTTTTTCCTCACCCAATTACACTAAACAATTGCAATCTCAGTAATCCAGTGTAATTAAGAAGCTCAAAATTACTTTATACATGTATCAAAATGCAACAAAAATCTCCCATAGAACATAGTATTAAAAATATTTATTTAGGCTGGGTGTGGTGGCTCAAGCCTGTAATCCCAGCACTTTGGGAGGCCGAGATGGGCAGATCACGAGGTCAGGAGATCGAGACCATCCTGGCTAACACGGTGAAACCCCGTCTCTACTAAAAAATACAAAAATCTAGTCGGGCTAGGTGGCAGGTACCTGTTGTCCCAGCTACTTGGGAGGCTAAGGCAGGAGAATGGTGTAAACCAGGGAGGCGGAGCTTGCAGTGAGCTGAGATCCGGCCACTGCACTCCAGCCTGGGCGACAGAGTGAGACTCCGTCCCAAAAAAAAAAAAAAATTATTTAAATATTTAAATTAAGGAAATGTTTAAAAGTATAAATACTGTGTTGTTTTCCTACCTGTTGGTTGCTAACAAAAAATTAAATCATTGAACTTGTTAAATGAGAAAGGTCCTAGAACCTAAGAAAAATGTATCTGTTGCAGTTGAAAATAATTTTAACCCCTCAACTTATTATACATTCTTTCAACAAATATTTGTTGAGCATTACTACATGCCAGCCACTGTGCTGGGAACCAAGAATACCGTTTTCCTTACCAGTGTTGTGCTGGTAAATGATTAACAATCAACTCTCTAAGAAAAAGAAGTCCAGCTTTATAGCATTTAACAAATGTCCATAGTATAAATACTCCACCTTGGCTGATTTCAAACTACCAGTGTGACATCACAGAATATGAAATCAGAAAGACATGCACAGTAACACACCTTCACACCGTAGGATGACTATCAGCCTTTAAAGGCCAGAATGAGCTGGATTCACCATACCACTGGACCTTCATGGAGCATCTTCTGCTGTGAAAGGCAGATTATTAAGAATGCTAAAAATTGTACAAGATATTACATATTGTGGTATAAGTATTATAAAGGAAAGATAACAGATGATGATTTACTGGGAAAGGATTACTTAAAGTGGAGTAGGCATGGCTTTCCATGATGACATAGGCAGTAAGAGATAAAAATGAGCTGGAGGAAGAGCATCCCAGGCAGAGAAAAAACAGCATGGGGAAGGCAATCAGGAAAAGCACATTCTGGGAAGCTGCCCAATCCTGCTAATCACCAATACATGCAGTCTAGGAGATGCAAAATATTCATTTACTTTGCTTGTTTATTCACCTTTTAATTCAAAGTTTGCTGAGGCTGGAACTCAGGGATTCTTTCCTCCTACCATTTTCCCCAGAAATCATTGGTGTGTTTCTACTTTTCTGCCCTCCTTCTAAGGTTCTGAAGAAGTGGCACAATCCTTAACATTCCAAATGCCTGCCAGGCTCCCTTCAGTGAGGCACAGCTCAACAATGTGTTGTAGGAGAAGGCTTTAAGTCTTTCAAGTGGATATATACATTTCACATCACCCTTTCTAACACCATTTCTTAGCACAATAATCATAGATTAATCACATCTACAACTGTATTTTACTTCTTACCAAAGACCCTTTTCCCTGTAGGTAGGTAGTGGATAAGAAAGAAAAGAGAGAGGAATAAGTAATAAAATACCTTCCTGCCACACAGATTTTTAAAATTATTTAAAATTATATAATTATTCTTAAATAATTTTTATCACATAAAAATGAAGAGCAACTGTATATTCTGTAGGCTGTCTTTTACATTCATGTCCATAGTTTAATGTTAGGAGAAACCGAGGACATATTGGAAAAAAGCAACAGATGTTTATAGTACTAAATGTTTCAACATTCTTTAAAGACGCCTTGTTTAATATTTTAATTAGAAATGCCCACATTGGTCATGTTACCTCATGTTCTCATTCTCCTAGACATCTCATCTGCACTCAAAGCTTTGAATTTAGCAAATATCTTTCAAGTTCTAATTGACTGAGATACCAGACTCACTAGAGATTCTTTCACTGCAACAAAAATCATATTAATAGTAGTATTGATTTGATTGCTATAAGTCTGTAATAATTTCTATGGTAAATAAAGCTAAGATAGTAGTAAAACTATATGACAAGACATATTGAAGAATAGAAGACTTTCTAACTTGTAGACTTAAGTGTTCTTTTATAAAGAACCTTGAAATGACACAACATTGTTATTCAAATTATTTCTATTACTTTTTAATTTTTTAAATTTTTAATTATTTTTATTTAATTTTTTTATTTACAAAGGATATTGAGGAACAGGTGTTGTTTGGTTACATGAGTAAGTTATTTAGTGGTGATTTGTGAGATTTTGGTGCACTCATCACCCGAGCACTGTACATTGCACTCAATTTGTAGTCTTTTATCCCTCACCCCCTTCCCACCTTTTTCCCCTGAGTCCCCAAAGTCCATTGTGTCATTCTTATGCCTTTGCATCCCTATAGCTTAGCTCCCACTTATGAGTGAGAACATATAATGTTGGGTTTTCCATTCCTGAGTTACTTCACTTAGAATAATAGTCTCCAACCTCATCCATGCTGCTTTGAAAGCCATTAATTCATTCATTTTTATAGCTGAGTAGTATTCCATCATATATATCATATATGATTTATATATGATATATGTAATTTATATATGATATATGTAATTTATATATGACATATATTATTTACATGTATGATCATATATAACACATATATATCACAGTTTTATGCATATATATATATATATATATCACAGTTTCTTTATCCATTCGTTGATTGATGGGCATTTGGGTTGCTTTCACGTTTTTGCAATTGCAAATTGTGCTGCTATAAACATATGTGTGCAAGCATCCTTTTGTATAATGACTTCTTCTCCTCTGGGTAGATATCCAGTAGTAAGATTCCTGGATCATGTGGTAGTTCTACTTTTAGTTCTTTAAGGAATCTCCACACTGTTTTCCACGGTGGTTTTACCAGTTTACATTCCCACCAGCAGTGTAGAAGTGATCCCTGTTCACTGAATCCACATCAACATCTGTTATTTTTTTTGTTTTGATCATGGCCCTTCTTGCAGTAGTACGGTGGTACAGCATTATGGTTTTGATTTGCATTTCCCTGATAATTAGTGATGTTGAACATTTTTTCATATGTTTGTTGGCCATTTGTATATATTATTTTGAGAATTGTCTATTCTTGTTCTTAGCCTACTTTTTGATGGGATTTTTTGATTTTTCTTGCTACTTTGTTTGAATGCATTGTAGATTCTGGATATCAGTCCTTTGTCAGATGTACAGATTCTGAAGATTTTCTCTCACTCTGTGGCTTTTCGGTTTACTCTGCTTAGTGTTCCTTTTGTCATGCAAAACTCTTTAATTTAATTAAGTTCCAGCTATTTATCTTTGTTTTTATTGCACTTACTTTTGGGTTCTTGGTCATGAGATCCTTGCCTAAGCCAGTGTCTAGAAGAGTTTTTCCAATGTTATCTTCTATAATTTTTATAGTTTCAGATATTAGATGTAACTCCTTACTCCATCTTGAAGTTATTTTTGTATAAGAGATGAAGATCCACTTTCATTCTCCTACATGTAGCTTGCCAGTTACTCCAGCACCATTTGTCAAATAGGGTGTCCTTTCCCCACTTAATATTTTTGTTTGCTTTATCAAAGATCAGTTGGCTTTAAGTATTTTGGTTTATTTCTGGGTTATCTGTTCAACATATACTGGAAGTCCTAGCCAGAGCAATCAGACAACAGAAAGAAATAAAGGGCATGGAAACTGGTAAAAAGGAAGTCAAACTGTCGCTGTTGGCTGATGATACAATTGTTTACCTAGAACACCTCAAATGACTCCAAAAAGCTCCTAGAACTGATAACAGAATTCAGCAAAGTTTCCAGATACAAAATTAAAGTACACGAATCACCAGCTCTCCTATACACCAACAGCAACCAAGTTGAGAATCAGATCAAGAACTCAACCTCTTTTACAATTGCTGAAAACAAACACTTAGTAATATACCTAACCAAAGAGGTGAAAGACTTCTAAAAGGAAAACTACAAAACAATGCTGAAAGAAATCATAGATGACACAAACAAATGAAAACACATCCCATGCTCATGGATGAGTAGAATCAATATTGTGAAAACGACCATACTGCCAAAAGCAATCTACAAATTCAATGCAATTCTCATCAAAATGCCACCATCATTCTTCACAGAACTAGAAAACACAATCCTAAAATTTGTGCAAAACCGAAAAAGAGCCCGCATAGCCCAAGCGAGACTAAACAAAATGAAAAAATCTGGAGGCATCACATTACGTGATTTCAAACTGTACTATAAAGCCATAGTCACCAAAACAGCATGTTACTGGTATAAAAATAGGCACATAGACCAGTGGAACAGAATATTTCTATTACTTTTACCAGAGCTGCCATGTTCAAGTTCCATCCATTTCAAGATGGAATAAATAAAAATGAAGGATTATTTCATCAATTGGACTCTGAAAAATATTTTGTGAGCCAATTTTTTCAAGAATAATGTTCTAAAAGAGGTACTTTGTGAGGAAAAGAGAAAACACTTTAGTCTGCATTGAGAATTTTTTTTAAAGTGTCCCCAGGTTTCCACAAAGACTGTCAGTCATTAAAGCAGATCTGACAGATCTCATTTTAATACCTTTTAATCAATTAATATCATTTTTATAACCCAGAACTGCCTTTAAGCCTATATAATTAATCAGGCACCTACGTGTAGAGAACATGCCTCTGTAAGCTGACCATCAATATCAGTATTATGGTTTGAAGAACAGCCAATAAATGGAAGATTCACTCCAATGAATGCTCTTCAGAAGCTGTGTTGACCCCCTCCTTCAGCTGTAAACAGAAATTCAAAAGAATGCTACTCCCGATCACCATATGAAATCAATTTTTTTCAGTAGACTGAGTCGAACCAACATAGCTCTTGATTACTTAAGTAATAAATTCAGCCTTTTATTTCAGATATCATGGGGTTGTCTCATCTTTCTACAGGGTTGGCTGAAAGTTACTTTTTGTTATGCCGTTAAAATTCAAATATATTAACATTTTCTAAGAAAATAATACAGGGCCACCATCCATAATCCAAAATTGTTGGGACCCTATGTGCTTAAAAATTCAGAACTTTTCAAATTTAGAAAGGTACATATACTAAATATTCTAAAATTCCAAATATTCTAATACCAAGAGTGGAGTCTGAGTCGGTACTCAGTAATCAAATAAAACATTTCTATAACAAAACAATGGCAAAAACAAAGACTCAATGAATACAGATGGTTTCTCTCTCTTTTTTTTTTTTTTTTTTTGAGATGGAGTTTCACTCTTGTTGCCCAGGTTGGAGTGCAATGGTGTGATCTTGGCTCACTGTAACCTCTGCCTCCCAGGTTCAAGCAATTCTCCCGCCTCAGCTTCCTGAGTAGCTGGGATCACAGGTATGTGCCACCACACCCAGCTAATTTTGTACTTTTAGTAGAGATGGGGTTTGTCCATGTTGTTCAGGCTGGTCTCAAACTCCCGACCTCAGGTGTTCCACCCACCTCGGTCTCCCAAAGTGTTAGGACTATAGGCATGAGCCACCATGCCGGGCCCAACTGCATATCTTTCAACCATTTGAAAGAAAGTTGAACACCAAAGTTTATGTCAAGTTTTGCCACCAAATAAATAACAAAAACATTTTGGGTTTAACAGCTATTTTGGAATTTTTCAATTTTGGAATTGCAGATGAGGGATTATAGAGTTTAATATACCAGATACATCTAATATAAGGATATAGAAATCAAGACATGTCTATTCACTGGGTTCTCTCCATTTATAAAAGACAACACAAGTAAAGCAATAATTTAAAACAATTATTTAAAATAAATTTAAATTTAAAACAATAATTAAGATAATTTTATAGATGCTAAAAAGAATACCATGAGAGTGATGAAAGTGTTCCATAAGGGACTGTGGATATGGAAGGTAACATAAATGGCTTCCCAGTGATGTGGAGTTGAATCCTGAGGAATACATAGAAGTTAAACAACTGGATGCAAAAGGGAAGAACATTCCAGGCCAAATAGAGTGTAGGCTTTAAGGCATGGGGGCAGATAATATGGCTGGTTTGAAGCATTGCATGTAATTCAGTTTATTTGATGAGTAGAGGAGTGACAGGAAAGGAAGTCAGAGAAATAAATACAGACTAGTGCAGAAAAATATTTTTGTCCCATGCATTTAGAAAATCAAGATACGACAAGAAAAATACAGTAAAAGTAGTGATGTTATATTATTAGAATGTAACCACATACTGACCTAAATAATTGAATTTCAAAAATGAGAGAGAATGGACAACCTTCTATGCAGAATTCAAAATTATTTAAGTAATAATGCCTCTTGCAGGAGGTAGAGCACTTCTCCCCCTGGCCCCATTAAATGTGGTCCACACATAGTGACATTTTTCCAAAGACTACAGGCAGACGGGGAAGAGAGTAACTTCCCAGTGGAGAAACCTGATAAACACTAGCTAGGTGGTCAGGATTACCACCAACAGTGACAAGTCATGTTGATAGCAGGTACTGTTACCTGTGGAGTGTCTTGAATGCTGGTTTTCCAAGATCTTGGCATTTTGAACAAAGAATTGGTTAAAACACACAAACAACACAACGAAAGAACGAAGCAACAATAGCAGATTTATTGAAATAAAACTATACACTGCAGAGATTTATTGAAACAAAACTATACACTGCAGAGTGGGAAAGGGCTGAAGCAAGCAGCTCAAGAGCACTAGTTACAGAATTTTCTGGGGTTTAAATACTTTCCAGAGATTTTCCATTGGTTACTTGGTTTACACCCTATGCAAATGAAGGATTGGTCTGTGACCAGCCTGATTGGTCACAAAAGGCAACCAATCAGAGGCTGTAGTGAAGTTACAAAGTTCCACCGCTATGCAAATAAAGACTGGGCCCACAACCAGTCTGATTTGTTGTGGGAGGGGAGGAATCAGAGTACTTTCCATTTCTCATCTATGAGGAAGAAAACGTGGGGGAGGTTTGCAAGAAGAGTTGCCTCTGATCCTTTTGTTATTTGGTGCAGAAAGTTGGGGTTTTCCTTTTAGGAAAGTCAGCCCAAATTGGCCTTAGGTTCCCTGACTCCAGATCCCATTCTCCTGCCTCAGTACTTCTTGAAATAATGTGATGAGAATGGCACTTTACAGTGGTCTCCTGCCAAAACCCATAACCTCAGTCTAATCATTATGAAAACATCAGCAAATACAAACTGAGGGATATTGTACAAAATTTCTAACCAGTACTCAAAACTCTCAAAGTTATCAAAACAAAGAAAGTCTGAGAAACTGTGACCACAAAGGAGACTCTAAAGAGATGTAGTGACTAAATGTAATGTGGGACTCTAGTTGGGGTCCTTGACAGAAAAAGACCATTAGGTAAAAACTAAGGAAATCTGAATATAAAATGGATGACTGTTAATAATAATGTATCATATTGGTTTCTTAGCTGTGGTAAATGTGCCCTAGTAATGTAAGATGTTAGCAATAGTGGAAAGTGGGTGTAGGGGATGTGAGAATTCTGTAACATCTTTATAACTTTTCTGTACATCTAAAACTATTCTAAAATTTTAAATGTTTGCTTAAAAATAGCAATATAGAAAAAAACTTCTTAAAATATAGGTGACGGAAAAGTTAGGTTTGCCACTGGAGGAGTAAAATAACTTCTGCCTCTCCCTTATTTCTCCATATCCTGTTATGGAAGAATCATAATATACTACAAATCCTCATAAAGTTTTCTTTCCTTTTTTTTTTAAAGACATAACTTAGAGAGGGATTCTCTACCTTGAGGATTTGATTTAATCTAAAGCATGGAAAAGTGTAGCATTCAGAGTTTCAGCTCTGTCTTTATATAGGAAACAATTTACAGGCAGCCGAGAAATTGAATCATTGTTATGCATTTCTTAGGTGTGTCGCCCCACACTATAGCCTGTAAGACAATAGTGAAGAAAGGAAGGAGTGAAGAAGAGTTTTGTTGTGATATAAAGCTTTAATCTGATCAGGTTAGGTAGATCTGTGAGATAATATTGTCTTTGAATTAGGTGTGTGTGTGTGTAGGTGCCCACTGGAGGACATTAACAATGATATCTCAAGGAAAACCAGGTAAGGGTGTCAACGTCTTCCTTTGATCCTTCAGCTAGAGCTACCTCACTTGTCATTCAGAGCCACTCATTTTCAAGATTTATCATTCATAAGAATTACTGGAGATATCTGTTCAAAATGCACTCCTATTTCTTACATCTAGCATGAAGCACAAGAATTACACTTTTATACGCCTTCAAAAAAGGGGTGTGATGAAAGAAATTAGCAGACCAAATTTGGAGAAGAACAAATCAAGAGTAAATAATTCAATCCCCCAATTTAATAATTGGTGTATGGGCCCAAAGGCTAGATTAACAGTGGAGAGTGAGATTTTAACTTGTGCAGTTTAGAAGTCCACAGAGATCATGAATTTCAGCATCATAAATTTCAAAAAGGCACCGCCTTTGGAGGAACAAAGTAGGAAAGGGGTCACAGTAAGCGTATGGCTTTGTAAACAGAGCAAGGGTGTAATAGGCTAAATAACAGGTCCTAAACCCTGGAATCTATAAAAGTTACCTTATAAGGAAAGAGAGTATTTGCAGATGTGATTAAGTTAAGGATCTTGAGATGAGGAGATTAATTATCTGGATGGGCCTTAAATCCAATTTCAATTATCTTTATAACAGAGGGGCAGAAGAAGGTCACAGGCAAAGTAGAGGAAAAGGTGATGTGAGAATGAAGGCAGAAAATTCATTTTGTGTCTGCATGATACAGACACAAGCAAAGGAATGTTGCCAGCCATGAGAAGCTGGAAGAAGGGAAAGGATTCTCCCATAGAACCTTCAGGGGAAGTGTGCCTCTGGTAATGCCTTGATTTTGGCCCAGTGAAACTGATGATGAATTTCTGGCTTCCAGAATTGTGAGAAACTAAATTTCTGTTGTTTTGAGCTACTAAATTTATGGTAATTTGTTATAGCAGCCACAAGAAGTTAACACAAAAGGCTAGATTTCAACCCCAAAATTTGTTGGGAATACTGTGGCCCTGCCTCTAATATTCCTAAAAAACAGTTAGAGATGTACACTCTTTAGAGTGTAGAGTGTAGCTGAGAGGCTAGGACCTAGAGTGTCTTGATGAGATAACCCATCTGAAGAATTTTACTTAAGTCTTTCATTTTACTTTCAACTATGAGGACAATCATACAAGAGCACAGTTTTAATATGCCTCTCCTACTACAGTAAATTTATTTACTTCCTACAATCTCTCGATGACATCTAAAATCTCAGTATAGTCCAGGGATCTATGCAAATATAGAGGAAGACACCATGGAGCAATAAAGAGAAGTGTGTCCTGTCCCTCATTCACCCTTTGATGTTGTTCCCACTGCAGGAAGTAGGAGGCAACGTTCAGGAGCTCCAAACAGTGAGAACAACCACAGGGAAAAGTTGGTCCCTGGGAGCTCTGAAAGGTGTGTGGAGAGCATGGAGAAGAACCAACAGCCAGCAGATAATGTAGAAGCAAACCCAAGACAAACCTTTCTTAGGAGTAATGACCCTTGGATTATATTGTTTTAAAGAAGTATTAACTGAGTCAATTTTTATACGAATTATTTTCTAGTTTCTTCCTTCTCTCCTTCCTTTTTTCTCTCCTTCCTTCTTTCCTTACACACACACAGACACACACACACACATTTATGTATCAGTATGTATGTGTAGTCAGTCCTCCATATTGATGTGTTCTGCATTAATGAATTAAACCAATCAAGTATAGATAATATTCAGGAAAAAAAATGAATGATTGTGTCTGAACTTTGCAAATACAGATTTCTTTACCTGTCATTCCCTGAACAATACAGCATAAAATCTATTTACATAAATTTACAGTGTGTTATGTATTATAAGTAATCTAGAGATGATTTAGTATATGAAAGGATGTGTGTGGGTTACGTGCAAATACTACACCATTTTATATCAGGGACCTGAGCATCAATAAATTTTGGGATCTGCGGGCTTGCTGCATTGCTGCAACCAAGCTCCATGGATACTGAGGGATAACTATATATTGGTTGTGTCTGCTCCAGTGCTAGAATAACTTTTCTGCTGGTAGTTCCACTAAAGAGCAAATCAGGGATCCTATTCCATCATCGAAGCTGTAAGGGCATACATAGAATATACTCTCCCTTCCTTAGAAAATAGAGAGTGAGTACATGCCCTAGGCTGGGCAAATTGTATACCTTGTATTTTTAATTTCAAAAATGTTATATGAGGATTTGGAATCAATCTGGGTTCATTCAAGTTTCCCATGGTAGTATCAGATGTCCTTAAGTCATGACTGACTCCAAGTGACTCCCTTCTTTACCAATTAGCCTTGGTAAAACCCCAGGCTTCTTTCCTTTTCCTTGAGACATCCCTCATTAAAAAAAAAAAAAAAAAAAAATCTGCTTATTGGAATATCCTGAATAAAATCCTCTCCTTGATTTTTTCAGGGCATTTTGTCTTAGATAACCATTAGAATAAATTAGCTTTCTTTAGGTTAGTGAAAGTTGGGTTATATTTTTTACAAACAGAAATCCTTACCAGTTCAATTTTTATTTTAGATGGCTCTGATGTTTAAGTGTATTCAAAGATTTTCATCATATAGGTTTCAATATTTAAGAAGTATTACTCTGTGTACAAAATGAGATACAGCAGTGATAGTAGAGTCAAATATTACAGATGACCTAAAACATACATTACCAAATATGACAAAAGGATAAACTTTAAATCTTTCACTGATACTCCTCATCTCAAATACTTTCCACAGGATAATACAAGAGATATGGATCATACAACTGATGTGACTATAAGCATTTTGAAAAGTAGCCTTTCTTTTCTGCTTTCTGTCTATTTCCAATTTTTATGAACTTATTTTCTGTCAATGTATTGGAAACAAAAACCATTTACAGTCACCAGCTTATTGTCTTCATTGGCATAACTTTGCCACTCCAGAAAATATTTCCCCAGGAACATGGAGTTGTAAATAACATTTTTGAAAATATATTTTTCAAAACTATAGACTATTAAATTGGTTCTCTTTAAGGACTAGTTAAAATAACCCATTCTCTAACCAACAGATAACTCAACCAGGTTCAGCACATGATGGGTTACTCTTCAAGGACTACATTCTAACCCTCACTGTACTGTGTCCACAATTCTAAATTGCTATTGCTATACAATTTTCTCAGTCTCATTATTTTACACAGAAAGATATGCCTTGAACCACACCACCCAAAAGTTGTAAATATTTTGTCTTTAAACTTCCTCTTTGGTAGAATTCTTTCAAGGTAGTGTCTTCTCTTTCTGCAGTAAGCAATACATTTGTCTTTGCTTGAACAATAGGTTATACGGTGATTTCTTCAGGAAGTCAATAATCAATATTATGGAATACTTATGGAAGCAATAATTTTCTTCTTTTTATGTAAGAAGAGATAACATATTTTTATAAATAGATTTAACCATCTCCCATTCCTGATACTAATGAGCATGAGAGCTGGCATCAGAGTTTCTAATCACATAAACCAGTTCAGGTTTTTTCCTGAGATTTAATATAAAACTTCACTCCTTATTTCTCACTCCCCTGAAATTATGCAAATAAGAAGGGGAGAAAAGGTTATATTCTGACTGTGAAAGATAATCATGACAGTTAAATTATAGTGGCCATTATCATTATATATTATTATAGTGGTTCTATTACTTCATTCTCAAAAATGATACAGTACATTTGTGAGGGAATACACAAATACAAGAAGACTGAGGAACAGAAGGCAAAAAGAGTACACTTTAAATTGTTATCATCTAGAAGTAGAAAGGGAGAATCGTAACTAATTATTAAATCAAATCATGTTAAATCAGCACTAGATGGTAGTAACTGCTTAGTAATTTGATAGCCTAGCAAAGCAGCCATTACCTAATGATGACAGCTATTTACCCAGATGGAAAGTCACAGGGAATTGGAACTACTGCCACACAGCATTAATCAGAATAGCCATCAGTAATGGCCCCTTTAGAGTACCAAATCAGTCATGATTAGTAGAGGTGGTTCAAGTTCAAAGGGTTGAGAAGTTAGACAGCATGCCTCTTGGTACCAGGACCAGGATTCTGCTGTTCACCAATCTGTTTGCCTCAGAGTTTTATGAGCTGGATAGAACATGTTTCAAGGGATGCAAAGCCCTATATGGACTAGGTGGCTTTGTCCTACTCAGCCATTTTAAGGCTAGTAGAAATATTGAAATGGCTGTTTTTTAACTCAGCTAAGTCAAAATGCCTGCTTCAAAATATAAACACATCATCCTCCATTATCACCTCACTCTTTACCCTGGCTCTGATCCTTCACTCATCCCTGAGCCTCAAGCCTCTTCTGAGTCTCATTGTATCCTCAAACATCACACCAACCATGAATTTAATGCTAAATTTCTCACCTCATCTCTCATCTTCTGCAGTAAGTATCAGAAACTTGGAGATAAAGTGTACCACACATAGAACTAATCACATAAATAAAAGTTTAAAAGTCTAGTAATTTATTTTTAAGTTCCTGTCAAAATACTCCTGGATGCAAATATTCTAGGCGTCAACATGGTTAAGCAAAGTGACGTGTCAAGCAGTGATGAGCCCATTAATGTAGTGAATCATTGTTCATAAGGATCAGATGACATATAAAATAGAGTGATACAAAGCCAGCGAATACAGCCTCTACTCTTGGTGCTTCAAACTATTTTAGTCTGTAAAAGACAGCACCTAGTTTTAATTAGAGAGGACATGAATAGGTCTCAAAACAGGTTGCTATGACTACAGAAGTGATCCAGTGGTCTGTAGCATAGGCAGATAGGGTGAATTAATATTCATAATCTCTCATCCAGAAGGTTGGAAGTCCCCACTGAGAGAAATGGGAAAAGGTATAAAACAGGCCAGTTAGAAACGGCTCATTGATTCTCTTCAATGAGAGGAACTCTCAGTAGATGGAGTAAATCTTGAAGACACAGGTGAGAGAAAATAACAGCACTCAAAAGGCTAAAATTCTGAGAAGGGTTGGTTGGTTCTAAGTAACAAATATTACATAGCTACTGATGGTCTAGTTATAAATAAAGAAGCAGAGAATCAAGAAAGCTTTACACATTTTTTAACTTTACTCCAAAGGCGATATATTTTTACAAAAGTAATTTGTGCTTAATACAAAAGGATTAGAAAATAAAATGTGAAAAAACAAATATATAAAAATCACCCATAATCCAATCACTGGAAATAAACATTTTGTTGTCATTCTTTAATATCATGTACTATATACATAATCACTATTTATTTGAAAGTAAAAATAAACCTTTAATTTCTGGTGTGGAGGGCATTAGGTACTCTGAGAGACTCCTCCAAGGTAGAACAGCTAGACTGTAGACAGAACAAAACAAAACTCATGAGCTGATTACAGAGTTAGTAGTAATGATATTTGGCTACACAGAGGCATGCAGATTGCCTTGTAGTTAGGTTTTTTTTTGTTTGTTTGTAATAGCACTATAACAGGAAAACTGAGTTTTAAACTAGCATCAAAGTGTTAGTGTTTTAACTGTAACTCAAATTAAGCCAGGACCTCAAGGATGGCTGAAATTGTTGTAAGTACAGAAGCAAATCAAAGATTTCAGCAGAAGTAGACAAAAATCAACTCTACAAAAAGAGTGATCTAATTTAAGCCATGTAATTTGCACAGATGAAGCTCAAGTACCAAACTCACAATCAAGAACAATCCCAACACGTTAAAAAGGCAAGTCAGCATTTTTTCTGCTTTTTTATTCCTCTCAGTGCTTAATTTTAGATCATTTCTATTGTTTAGTCTTCAACCTCATGATCTTTTCTTCTTCAGTATCAAATCTGATGTTATTCATTCAATGTATATTTATTTTTACATTGTTTATGTATCTCTAAAAGTTCCATTTAGGTGTATCTTCTATTTTCCCTTTCTCTGATTATATTTTCTTTAAATTTTTGAACATATTTCTAGGTTATAATAAACTTTTAAAATCCTTGTCTACAAATTTTACCATATTTTGTCATTTCTGAGTCCTCTTTTTGTCTGTTTTTTTCCTGGTTATGGGTTGTATTTTATTTGCATGCTCATTCATTTTTATTGAATACTGATGTTGTAAATTTTACACTTTCTGGCCCTAGATTTTGATGTATTCCTATAAAGGGTGTTGGTTTTTGTACTGGCACAGTTAAATTATTTGTGGATCCAATTGATCATTTGAGATTTGATTTTAAGCTTTGTTACGGTAGATTTAGAGGAGACTCTTGAGGATTCTGCCCAATGTTCCATGCCTGACAAGTTTTCACCACTCTGAAAAAGGAAACACAAATTATTCCTGGACCTGTAAGAGCTCTGTGAATTGTTTTTGCTTTCTCTCTTCAGTAGTTCTCTCCTTTGCATCGGAGTGTTTCATCCCATGCATGCACATGCACATATCAGTACTCAAAAACTGAGGCCCCCTCTGAAGTTCTCCAAGGCATGCACTTTTCCAGTCTCTCCCTCTCTCTCTCTTTTCTCTATCCTCTCCTTCCTGTCACTCTCATTCAAAATTTCAAATTCTAGCCCCCTCAGTAGGGGACCAGAATTTTCATCTCTGTCTTTGCAATTTGGCTGAGCTTTGTCTGTGTTCCTCTCCCTGCATCATAATCAGGAAACCTCCAGTCAGCAAACTAGGGCCCAACCAATTGTTTTTCTTCTCTCTGTTAAAAGAAAAACTGTAGACAAATTAAATGGAACAGAGTTTAACTGAGCAAAGAACAATTCGCAAATTGGGCAGCCCACAGAACCAAAATATGTTCAGATCAACTCAGGGGCTGCCACATGGTGGGGTAACATTTGCAGACCTCAAGAGAAAAGTAACATACAGAAAATGAAAGTGAGGTACAGAAACAGCTGGATTAGTTAACAGCTCCGTGTTTGCCTTATTCAAACATGGTTTGAGCAATTGGCTCCCGGTGATGGTGACTGAAATTTGGCTGCTGTGATAGGCTGAGAATTGGCTACTTCTTACAAGAGTAGGTTACAATCCTTTACACATCCATTTAGGTTACAGTTCACTATATGTGGCAAAACTTTTGGCTGAACTTAAAAATACCTAAGGGGGCAGCTTAGGCTAAAGTTAATTTAACATCCCAGAGATCCCAGCTCTGCCTGCTTCTTATTGTTCATTGTCTGAAAACCATTATTTCACATTTTTCCAGCTTTTTAGTTGTTTACAGTGAAAAGCATTGCCATAGCAATTAATCCTTCACGGGCAGAAGCTGAAACCCATTTATTGCTTTTAGGCCTGACCTCCACTTTGTCTGATATTAAGATCATGAACTCTGCTTTTATTTTTTTTTTTCAGTCCTCTGGGATACAGTTCAGAGTTACCTGTTTCATTTCAATCCAATCTGAGATTGTCAATGAGTAGAGGATTGAAAACATTTATGTTTTGTTAACATGACAAACACATCTGATTTCAGCAATTTTTTAAATTTAATTTTTGTTTGCATAGTGTATTTAATCATTCTTTTTCATTTTGATCTGTTTCTTTGCTTCTTAATATATGTGTAGGAGTGTGTGTGTAATTTTTACATGTATAAAGTACTGTTGTCCTAGTATGCTTAGCTTGATAATTTTATATGATGCATTTTGTTCTCTATTTATGAAATAATTTTATATTTTAATATTTGCCGTTATAAAATCATATTTTTTCTTGTTCTGGTATCTATTCTTCAGCAATGTATATTAATCAGTCATATTTTCTTTCTAATTTAGTATCTTTGTAATCTTGAAGATTCTTATATTGCTTGTCAGACTAAAATAATATATTTTAAATTTCAGCTATTTGAAATGAGGCATTCTGGGAAACTACTTAATTCACACCTTCTTAGTCCTTCTTCCTAGCAAATATTTCTAGACATGAAATCTCAACTTTGTCAAGACATACAACACTTACATCCTGTCCTAGCCTCCTAATCCACCTGTTACAGTTTGTAATTCTAGAGTTAATAATTTTAAATGTTCATTGCCAGTCCTTTTGCCCAGCGGTTTCCAGTTATCTTTTATTAACTTAAAGTGTGACCTCTAGCAATTTCTCAAGAAAAACTGATGTACAAAAAATTTCCGTAAGCCTGCATGTTTAGAGTGGCATGAGTGTGACCTTTCTAATGGAAGAGCAGCTTTACATATTTGTATTCTTCAGAACATACTTTTTTCTTTTCCTGTTTCTATGCTTCTTTATTGTCTGCTGATGTTGAATATTGCTGAAAGGAAATCTGAAGCCAAATTGACATTTTGTCCTTACAAGAGATTTGATATTTCTTCTTGAAAGCTAAAAGATTTTTTTTTTCTTATTCTAGTGTCCCATAATTTTACTAGAAAATGTCATATTGTTCACCTGGATCCATTTTCTCTGACATGTACCATTTCTCAATATTAAATTTAGCTTTTTTTCTCCCTCTCAAGAAAGTCTTTTCTTGAACAATGTATGGAACTGTTTGTTCTATTTCATTATTTTGCAATTCTTCGAGATATTCTCCAGGATCCATTGGTTTCCACTGGTGAATTCAAGGCAATTATGATGTGGATGTGCACTCACGCAGGTGGCACTAATCTCTATCCTCCCTACCCCAAATATCATATTGTTTTGATGGACTACCTTGGTGAGAGGTGGGTCAATTTCAGAGGATTTCACTTGGCCTTCCACACTATTATAGCTCTTATCACACCAGCCAGAGGCCCAATGTAGGATTTTCACCAAATACCAAGTATGTCTGTCCCAATCAAATCTTCAGATACCATGAAAATGATCACAAAATAAGTCTGCAGTAGACCTTCTGTGAGTTAAACATTGGCCACAACCCTACTCATTACCTTCTCCCTGCATTCCCTCTCTTTAACAACAAGGGGACTACGAATACTATTTGGATCTCTGGGTATGAATGTTAACATGGAGTTTGTATCAGAGTCCTTATAACATTCCCCTTTCTCCAGTGTACAGTTACTCAAGTAAATAGTTGTAAGTTATTTCAGGGAAGAATGTGGGGATTTGCTACTCTGTACACTTGTTATGGTATTACAGAGTTATTTCTTCAAGGGATATAGTCTTTTATTTAATTACCAGATTCCAGGTATGAAAACTGGCTGATGTTTGTAAACTAGGCTGGGACTGTGGCTTTTAATTGAGGCAATTGCCCTCAATCATCCATTCTTAAATACATCTGAGGATACTAGTTGATTGGTACTCTTTTTGATTGTTTATCTATTATGCCCCTTGAGACACCATGTTCTATCAACAATCTCCATAATTTTCTGTGTATGATTCCATTTGGACCTTGCCATTCATCACAATAATTGCATCTATTGTACTTTGGACAGGTAAGCTCCACCTACCTGCTCCACAGGGGTCTGTCTGTGACTATCATTCCTATTGCTATCAGTGAGTCTAATTAGGTAGTAGACTCTCCTACCACTATTCCTGAGCAATAAAGAACAACTACTGTACTTACCAGTGATCCTCGTACCTTTCTTACCAGTGCTAGCTTTATGACTTTGATAAATGGTGCATCCTTTGGGCATTCTCATAGGACATAGTACATAGTAATCTGGTGGGTTCTCCAGTTTTACATGGTAATACTTCAGCATGAACACTTCCCTGAGGTTATCATCGCTCCTCCACTAACATTTAAAAAAAAAAAATTGGCATTTTGAACTCACAACACAGCCATAGCACATATGTCTCTGTGTCCCATGATCTTTGTCAACATGTTAAATCCTGTATTTCAGGAAAGTGCTCCCAACTCAATACATTCTCCATTATTTGATTTACATCCTGATCCCTTTGATAAAGCATCATTTGGAGATCTAGTCCTGCCTATAATCCCCCAGCTCCTGAGACTAGATTTTGGAGTTCTTTTGGAGTAAAGACCCTTTTCTTTTCACCATCTTTTTAAAAAATCCTGGCCCTGACTTGATTATGGTGTGACTTAATCCTAATTATGGTACCAGAGAAAGCAAAGATATATTTTGAGAACAGCGCAATTGCCTTGTTAGGGAGAGTAATGCACATGACTTTTTGACACATGCTGCTACACTGCTGAGAATTCTCTCAACAACTTATATGTACTATTATATGGTTTATATCCTATTACTGTTTTTGACAACCCTTATAGCAAAGAAATTTTGCCTGCTCATTTTTTTAATTCTTTATTTTTGCACCTTAACATTTTCTATAGCGAGAAATTAAAGATGCTGTTTTATGCAAACACTTTTAAGTTTCATATACTCATGATATAATAACGTGCTGTCAGGCAATTTGGTAGCATTTGATAAACATGTATAGATATTTGCATATGTCCATGTAATGCCGATGATTATTGGTATCAGACTTTTTCTAATTTGAAAATTATTGGTGAATCATTTGGAGTTCCTAATAAAACAGCAGGAAGCTCAGAGGTAGCTAGCCAATATTTGTAAATTTAAAGGAACATAAATGTTTTATTTTGCAATTTGTCTGGAAAATACTATCATAATGCCATTGATATATAATCCCACTTTGGGGAATATGCTATACAGAAATAAAATATATATACACAATGTATTTACTAAAGCTTTTGCAATGGAAAAGATCTGGAATCAACTATAATATCCATCAATAAGAAAATGGTTTAATAAATGACAGTGTATCCATGTGAAATAACATTCAGCTTTTAATAAGAGATAGTTTTTTATCCCTCAATTAGAAAGATGACCATGATATATCATTAACTAAAAAAAAAGCAAATTGTCAAGCAGTATGCATGTTATACTTCAAGTTTTATAAATATATGTACATAAAATTGCTTAAGAACCTGGAGAATAATATAAAGGGAATCATACCACATTGCATTATGGAGTGATATTAGAGGGTATAATGGATATAATATATAAATAAGTGAGTAGGCTGAGCGCAGTGGCTCACACCTGTAATCCCAGCACTTTGGCAAGCCAAGGTGGGGAGATCACTGGAGGGCAAGAGTTTGAGACCAGCCTGGCCAACATGGTAAAACCCTGTCTCCACTAAAAATACAAAAATTAGCCTGGTTTGGTGGTACGTGCCTGTAATCTTAGCTGGTTTGGGGGCTGAGGCAGGAGAATCTTTTGAACCCGGGAGGCAGAGGTTACAGTGAGCTGAGATTGCCCCACTGAACTCTAGCCTGGGTGACAGAATGAAACTGTGTCTCAAAATAATAATAATAATAATAATAATAATAATAATAATGTTTTAAAATAAATAAATGGGCAAACTTATTTTTTTCTTTATATATTTTGGAATTATTTTACTTGTTGCAACAAGTATACATTATTTCTCAACTAAAAAACATAAAGAAAATGCAAAGGATAAACAAAGAAGTGTAGGAAATATTCCAAGACCTGGTTATGAGACCTTAAAAACAAATCAGTGAAATTAGAGAAAAAACGGTGAGTTGGCCTTAAATCTCAACACACTTTCTCCACATTTCCTACTTTTCTGTCATTTTCTGCACCTATTAATAACCATCTATTAATTTCTTCAGTAGTCAGACACGATAATTTGGGATGGCTCCAAACAAAAGGGAATATGGTGAGAGTGGCACACTGGATTTTATGACTAGGCAGGTACACTGTATTTGAATTGTCTCTTGTTCTCATCACATAATTAAGCAAGGAACATGTTAATTCAGCCATTGTCTGGGTGTGAATAAAGTTTTCTCTCTTTTTCATAATTCTTGAGTGACATTCCAGTTCTGATAGCTCTCTTTGATGTGGTATCAATTTATATAACCACTCTCTCCTCACTCTCAAGTTTTATGTACTGTAAACAGAGAGGCAACAAGACAAAGGGCTTCTTCTTAGGGAGTTTATATCCTAGGGGAGAGATAGACAAATAAACATAGGATACAATGTCAGGAGACAGTAAGTGCAGTGACAGGAAATAAACCAAAGTAGGGGGATAGAAAATGATCGAGGTGTGTTCTTTCATAAGCTGCTCAGAGAGAATCTCCTTCCCATTAATTACCATTTTGGAAGAGCTCTAGAGTAAAAACTGTAGCAATTCATAGAGTATCTATGGGAATAGCTTTTGGAGAAGAGGTAACGTCAACTACAAAGGCCCTAATCAAATAGATGAACCACCCAAATCATATGGAAAATCCAGTCTTCACAGGCATGGAGAAATGGCAGAAATTAGCATGCCAAAAATAGCACAACCAACCACAGCAAAGTGGTGACCAGAGCAAGGCATGACGCAAAGTCAGGGCTGGGTCAGGAATATTGATACAAAGTATTAGTTTGGCGCAAAAGTCATTGCCATTATTTGCATTAAAGTAATGGCAAAACTGCAATGACTTTTGCACCATCCTAATAGTTGCCCTCAGGTGTAGCCCCAGCTCAGGGGTCAACACAGGTTTGGATTATAATCCAACAGCACTACAGTTCTAGGAAATGTATTTACACATTCCCACTTGCAAAACAGAAATAATATTACCAGTTCTCTGACTCCTTCATAGAGAGGTTTAAAGATCAGAAACAAAGCGCTTGGAAGTTCATAGGCAACAAGAGAGAGACAGAGTAAAAAGTAAAAGTAAAGAGAGAGATTCATCGTGTATTTCATTTTGTGTTTAATATGTACTAAATTCCTCTGTTTCATGTTTAGTGGAGGATGATGGACTTGGCACCACCCTACTTCTAGGTACTGCTCCATTTTCTAAAGCATCTTCCAGATTTTACTAAGTGAAACATGAATCCATTGTATCCTTGGGAATTCAAAGATAGCATTTATTTGGAGTTAAAAAAAAAAGAAACCTGCAGGATTTTTCTAAAAGGTATATATCTTATAGGTCCTATTGGTGAAATTAATTTAATTCACTTCTTTTCTTAAGTTTTTATGTTGATTAAATAATCTCCCCATTATTGCTCCCTACTTGCTCCCATTCCAAAGGGAAGCACTGTTAACACTAAAACGCACTACTTTGTAACTGTTGGATTTGTTGCTGCATATTCATAAGTACACTGGGAGGTTTTGAATAATTGGAAAAGTATAGTTTCGAGTATGCCCAACTAGAATGTTCTTGCCAAGATATAAAACTACTGTAACTCTGTCTGAGATATTTTCAGAAAGCTGGAAACTCAGAAAGAGCTGATATTGCATCTTTTCTGCTTTTACTCACACAGGTACACAGAAACATTGAGACAAAAAATAAATTATTTAGTTTGTTCAAAATGACAAGGTGAGCTAATAGTAAATTTAAAAATATGAGCAGAATAACATTTATGTTGTAGGGCCATTTGCTGGAGAACAAGGAGAGCTTTTTACTCTTTCTAATTTCAATGAATCATAAGGTTTCATAATGGGTAATAGATTTCCGATATTTAACAAGCCGCAAGAACAGTTCACAAGGTAGAATCAGTAACAACTTCAATTATTTTGCTACTTCCATCAGCAAACACAGTGCTTTTTATTTCTGCCAGGCACAAATTCTTTTACACCTTTCCAGGATCTGAATTTCAGTAGTTCCTCTCAACCTTAGAGGAAAAGTTTTGGCTCACACATTGGTTTATAAATTTCAGAGGTAGTTTCTCAATTCACAACAATTGTCAATGCTATCCATTGTTCTTTTGAAAAGTTCTCCTCTTTCTCTTATCTAAATAGTATTGATGGGGCTGCCAATCACAGTAACTCACCTGTCTCCAAAGAGATGGGGATATGACACATGATGGAGCAAACCAGAGTATCCCTTTGGTATTTTTCCAAACTGGAAGAAAGAGAAAGAGTTCTTTTCTTCCAGCTTCCAAGTTTGCAATTACATGAGCTCAGAAGCTTCTTTAGTCATAGTTTTAGCTTTATGGAGAAAGCTGGTTTGAGAGCCTGACGTTGACACATACAGGAGAGAGGAGAGAGAGGAGAGGAGAAGGGATGGAAAGGGAGGGGAGGGGAGGGGAGGGGAGAAGAGGGGAGGGGAGAATCTTGAAATTGTTTTTTTCCTTTATCCCAAGTTTCTTACTTTGGTTAAAGAGTTACTAAATCGCCTTTTTAACTTAGCCTATCTCAAATATAACTTTCTTTTAAGCAATAAAACATGGCAATATTTTAGAATATCATTCCCATGATTGCATTATATTATGTGACAAAGTTAAAAGGGTTTTGCAGATTCAATTAAGGTCTCTAATCAGCTAAAGTTAAATAATCTTAAGAAGCGATTATACTGGCTGGGCTGGACCTAATCAGATGAGCCCTTTAAAGAGGGTCTGGAGGTCCGAGATGAATAAAATTTAAAAATTCTCTTTCCTGTTATCTTTGAAGAAGAAAGCCACCATGAATTCTACAGTTGCAAGGATTGAAATCTCTCAACAACCACATGAATTTGGAAGAGAATCCTGAGCTGCAGTAGGAAACCCAGACTCAGTGACACCTTGGATGCACACTTGTGAGTCATGAGCAGAGGACTCAGTTAAGCTGTGCCAGTATTCCTGACTCTTGGAAACTGCAAGATAATAAATAATCAAAATTAGTTATTCGGCCAGGCGCAGTGGCTCAAGCCTGTAATCCCAGCACTTTAGGAGGCCGAGATGGGCGGATCACGAGGTCAGGAGATCGAGACCATCCTGGCTAACATGGTGAAACCCTGTCTCTACTAAAAAATACAAAAAACTAGCCAGGTGAGGTGGCGGGCACCTGTAGTCTCAGCTACTCGGGAGGCTGAGGCAGGAGAATGGTATAAACCCGGGAGGCAGAGCTTGCAGTGAGCTGAGATCCGGTCACTGCACTCCAGCCCGGGCAACAGAGCGAGACTCCGTCTCAAAAAAAAAAAAAAAAAAAAAAAATTAGTTATTCATAGGTTATTATAGCCCTAGGCTGTAGCGTATAATAAGATAGCTTAATTAATATTAGGAAAACGAGTATTTACCGAGTGTTCAACATGTACCAGTCTCTATGCTATTCTCCTTGTAAACTCATTCTTCCTCACAAAAATTTGGGAGAAAAATATTACTAGCTTCATTTTAGAAACACCCCCCAAAATTACTTTTTCATCAGGTCACATAACTGTTATATGATAAGACAAAGATTGAAAGCCAAACTTGTTTAATATTTGCCTTTGGCCTCTACAGTACACAGGATGCAAGCATGTTATAAGTGGTACTCATAAACCATGCTGACAAAACTATGAAACTCAAGCCAGCTTGTCTTAACTAAGTGCTCAGTCAAAATTCCTTCTCAAAAGACCCTATTCCAAAGTCGCAGAAAACATACTCCATTTATTTCCATCACAATAATAACCCAGGTGCAGTTGTTGGAGGCTATATTGCAAAGACATGACATAGTCAACTTAAATAAATGTACACACCTACTCTAAAGAGGAAGAAGTGATAGCCTCTAGAGAAAAAAAAATGCTTCACAATATTAGAAATCATTGCCAAGGCATTCACATCAAATAAAGTATGCATTAAAAGTTTCTATCCACTCATATGTTTTCTGCCAAGTTCTCCCTGAGTGTCAGTGTATCTACCTGGATAATTCAGATGGAGTCCCCAGAATTACTTGCCCTTCAATGAAGGAGATTTTTTTAAAAAAGACTTTTCCCCACTCTCCAATTAGAAACTGTGGGCAGTCTTAGTCCATCAATTGCTAATTTATTTGGTTTGTCAATCTAGATTGGATTAGGCAGTCTTTTTAGACTGAAGTCGTTGTATGTAGGTAGGTGACTTTTAATTTGTACCTTCAATTCCAATCTTCCTCCGAGATTTAGTACAATGTACTTAATAGTTTTCTGAGCATTGTCTCCTAGGTATGCCATTAGCTTCATAAAATTACCCATCTAATCAAAGCATCTCAGCTATCTCTAATGCACTTTCTTCAAAATGTCTTTCCATTGGATTTTATAATTCCAGTTTGAAAACTAAGAATTTTTTACTCCCCTATATCAATCATCTATAATTTCATTATTTATAACCTCCCTTATTTTATCTGTTTCCCAGTTTTCACTGTCAATTTTTTGTGTGTATAAACCCTTATTGATGGATAGCCTTGAGTAGCTTCCAAGTAGGTATCCTGGCTTCAGGCATTCCTTCATGTATATCAATCTGTACATTACTTCCAGACTAATTTCCGAAGCAACACTTTGATCATAACACTTACGATGTTCTAGGGCTTAAAACTTTTTTGCTGGCTCATGATTGTCCTTTCAAAATCAAAAAGTCTCCTTCCCAATTACAAATTAGCCTGAAACTATCTCTTAGTTTTCTGTCACTTTCTTGCTCATATGCTATGTTTCATGCAAATTGGACTGTCACTATCCTATAAACATGTATTTTATATAACAAATGCCCCCAGGATCTCTCTCTGGTGTGGATAGTAATGGACTGATAGGAATTGAAATTGTCTCTTCTTCCAGCATAAGAGATGGCACTTAAAGGCCAATTTCCAAAATGCCAGTTGCCTTCTCCCATCAGCAGGAGGGACTGCAACATTCCACAGTCCCCCAGCTCTTCAAAGCTTGCACAGATCACTTTCATAATGTTAAAAAAAATTGGCCGGGCGTGGTGGCTCAAGCCTGTAATCCCAGCACTTTGGGAGGCCGAGACGGGTGGATCACGAGGTCAGGAGATCGAGACCATCCTGGCTAACACAGTGAAACCCCGTCTCTACTAAAAAATACA
>NC_045441.1:70867240-70886729 GCF_002776525.5 Piliocolobus tephrosceles | reverse complement strand
CAAAAAAAAAAAAAAAAAAAAAAAAAAAAAAAAAAAAAACTAGCCGGGCGAGGTGGCGGGCGCCTGTAGTCCCAGCTACTCGGGAGGCTGAGGCAGGAGAATGGCGTAAACCCGGGAGGCGGAGCTTGTGCTGAGATCCGGCCACTGCACTCCAGCCTGGGCGACAGAGCGAGACTCCGTCTCAAAAAAAAAAAAAAAAAAAAAAAAAATTGCCGGGATCTAAACTCAGACTCTTCGATAGCTGAGATCTAAATATTTATTTTTCTACTTATAAGGTTTTTCTCATATCTGTACTAAAAGTATGAGTAGAGGGGACAAGGACCCTTCTTTGGAGCACAATCATAGTATACCCAGCAATGTTTAATGTAAGTCTCCTTTTCACTATTATGCCAAGAGATTAGGGGGGCACATGCATTCCTCTAGGATGCTTACTCCCACCAATAACTTGTTTCTCAATACACATATTGTGACTTTATGAACTTGTACTTACCACCTCTCCATACATGCCTACTTTGTTCCTATAATGCTCCCAAGCTTGAATATTGCTCCCCATAATAGCATATCAAAGTTCTGTCTTGTCTTACTGCAAACTGAAAAGTTACTTTATCCATGCCTTATGTCTTGTGATCTCTAATCAGAAGAAAAAGCTTTCATCATTGAATTCCAAGTGCTCTAATCAGAAGATAAAGCTTTCGTCATTGAATTCCAGTACATTTATTCTTATCAAAAGCACTTGCCCCATACTGCCTAGTATTATTATGGTGACAATATTGTGTCTTACCAGATTCAGAAACACTGATAAGAATTTACTGTTTTTTCCAAATTTATACATATTGTCTATCACAGAGGCTTAAGTACAGTTTATTTACAAAATTACAAAGGATAACTAAAGCAAATTTCAGGAATAGCTTCCTTCCTGAAAGAATAAAATTACATCAATTGGTCCAAAATGACTGGAGTAGCATGGGTTTTTCCATGAAACATTGAATGAAAGCTTTTTATAACCTTACTTAATCCAGATGCTTCAGTTCTGCCTGGGTTGATCAAGAACATAAAACTATAATTTAATAGAAATGCTGCTTTTACACTTGTGGAAACAAAAGCCCATTTTATCAAAGGCTCAATTTATTATAATATTATTCTTACTATCTTAAATCCTTAGGGTATTTAAGATGGAATTTTACAACTCAGAAGTTTAAAAACATAAGGAAATACTAACATTTAGAAATATAATAAAGAAAATATCCTCACATGATTTTTATGATTCTGTTCACTTAAATAAAAACAGCAATAGGCTTCTAAAGTCATTGATTATTTTAATAGAATATGATGAATTTTATCCCATTTGTTTCTACACATGAAAGAATCAGCACAAAATCCAAGAGCTGACCAATTTTACAGGGAGAAGCACATAAAACGTAGTTTCTTATGATCTTTCAGGAGGAAATGCACTTGAAATACCATGAGAAAGGCAGTCTTGTGATATTTTTCATTATAAAAGGTCACTGCTCCACTCATTTATCACTATTTTATGGAGAAAGCAGAGTGGGTTGTGTCTAGTTGGGAGCAATGTTGCTGAGAAGAGTTTTAAAAATTACCTGATGTTAAGAGGGACAGAGAAATTACTAGGTGTCTTGCAAAGCAGAGTTTGGAAATATATCGCTAGTGCAAAATATCAGAGATATTGTAAGACATGAGAGGAGAAAGCGAAATCTACACTGAAGGGACTATTTTTTTCTCTTATAAATAAATCTCCTCACCTTAAATATGAATTATTTATGAGTTTAAAGACAAGGATACTATATCCCTCATTGCATTTAGATTTCAATTCTCTATTGGGGGATGCATTGGAATTCTCTATCACTGAGGGATGATCACATACCATAATAGACACTAACATAGCAAAAACCATACATTGAAGTATTTAATATTTTCAACAAAGTAAAAGGGATTTTTTTACTCTACATAAATGCTAACACATCTAATGGTTATGTAATGTCATGTTGTTCCATCAGTGTGAAAATTCATAATACATAGAATCAGTGCATAATACTATGGCATGTCTGCTATGTGGGAGATGCCAGTCTGAGAGTTCTACAGGGAATATTTCACTTAATTATTTAATCTTCCTAAGAAACCCATTTGGTAAGTACTAATATTAGCTCCCTTTAAAAGAAGAGAAAAGTGAGGTAGTTGCTTATGATTGCACAATCAATGGTGGAACTGGAACGCAAGCTTAGGCAGTAATATGCAACCATACTCTACTTTCATATTTAGAAGGTCTCCTTTAACCAAATAAATGACAGAATTCTTTAATTAAACAATAACAATTGCCAGAAAAGCAACATTAGGCAGGATGTATATTGGAAAGTAAGAATCCTTAAGGAGAAATCAAAAGAAAATTATTTGAGTTAAAAACCATGCATTACTAAGCCCGCTATTTTATAATTTTCTCTGATGTTCATTATTATACAATTTATAACTGCACAGACTAAGAACTGAAATAAATTTAGTATCAGTTTTTAGATCAAAATATAAAAAGCTATTCTCACATGCTCCTCCAAAAAGTGTATACGTTCAAGCTACTCAGCCTCCCTGCCACACGCTTCCAATAATATAAAATAGAAAAAACACTGTAATGTAGGTCTATATGTGGTTATTTTGGTAAAAAGAGATATAACATTATGATAACAATTAATTTTCAAAATCTAAAGCACAATACACATGGTAAATGTTAATATTTCAAAAAGCATTATACATAATAATAATGAGCAAGCACAAAAAATTCCATTTTACAAAATAAAGAGAAAGAATTTCCCATTATTACTGATATTGATTAATTTGACAGGAAAAGAAAGCAATAAATATCATCTGATTTTTTATGTTAGTATATAAGCAACAATATTGCCTGATTTCAATTTTAAGAAAAACTGAATTCCATGTAAGAATTTTTAAAATTACAGCATTTTTTATCTTATAAAAATTAATTTGGTAAAATTATAACATGAATATTTGGCAAAGAATGAGTTGAGTTAGTCTTTTCTCCACTTAAACAAGAATTCCAAATTAAAACAAGTATTTTAGAAGAATACACTTTTAATAATAGAAGCTAAATTCTGTTACAAAAAGAAGGGGAAAAAAACACAACAAAAAAATCTGTCCTGACAATGTCCACACCGAGTACATTTGGCAAAAAGAAAAAAAAGCCACATATTTAACTTCTGAGTTTTCTAAAGCAATGCTATTCATGAACAAGACTTTTTTTAGATAACAAAATTAGGCAGAATGAACAGACAATTATAAATTTTCCTTCTCTCATAGCCAGGAAGTAAAATAGAGAAAACATGCAATAAAATGATATTGTTTCTTTCAGATATATTTGCATTTGTGTAGTTCTACTATCCTTAGAGTCTAAAATTTCTACCATAACGCAGGTACATATTCTATATATTAGTGGTCCACACTATTGAGAAACTTAAAAAATGAAAACGGGTTTATTGTAATTCTTTTTTAAGCAGGAATTTCTTTAATTCTAGCATACCTCTCTCTTTTCACTAGTTTATTGTTCTTGGTATGTTTCATCTTCTGTCAATTCTAAATGCAAATTAGTAAATTCAGTATATTATACTTGTCTGGGAAGTAAAATTTGATTATTTCCCAACATATTCCAAAATTAAGTAATTTTTTTCTTTAAAATTGTGTCATCTTAATGTTTCTGTTTTTACTACTGTCCTCTTAGACCAATAGACCACATAAAATAACTATGCATTCTGGTCAAAATAGGAAAGAAACAATTACCTGAAGACATGAGAGAGTGATTAAAAAGAGGGGATTCTGCCTTAGAATAAGAGAATAGCAGTGTGTCAATTTTTAATTTTAACTTTAAATAATGTTAGCCTGAATTTTACCCTGTCAGCACCATGTGAAGCAGCTAAGATTTTGATAGAAAACCTACAGTCTTACTGCTTTGTAGAACCAGACAAGAAAAATTCAAGAAAGGAGCAAGTCATTGACGTGGAGTCCTAATTCTGCACATAAACTCTGCCCATGTGGCTGCTCTCTGAATCATACATACGTAAGGTAGGCTCCAAGTTACAATATAAGACTCAAAAATAAATGAGAATTAAGGATGCTATTATCTTAGTTCATTTAAGCTGCTATAACAAAATGACTTACACTGGCTTATAAACAACATAAATTCCTCAGTGTTCTGGAGGGAGACAAGTTCAAGATCAAGGTGTGGGCTATATATAGTATGTAGTCAGTGTCCTCTTTCTGATAGACAGTTGTCTTCTCATTGTTACTTCACATGGTGAAAGGGGTCAGAGAGCTCTCTGGGGTCTCTTTTAAAAGGGCACTAATCGCATTCATGAGGACTTTGCTCTTGACCTAATCACCTTCCAAAAGTCCCACTTTCCAAGAGCATCACCTTGAGAGTTAGAATTTCAACACACGCATTTTAGGAACATACAAACATTCAGATCATAGTAGTTGCACAAACTAAGAAATACAGAGCTTGTAGTTTGAGTGTAAACAAATTAAATTATAGTGTAAACAGGGAGTCGGGAAGTGGGGGCAATGAAGAAAAGATCTTAATTCTTAAACACAACAAAATCCAAATGATTTACAATATGTCACTCACAATTTCCAGGACACAATTTAAAGCAGGCTGACATTTAAAAAATACAGGAAAATATGACCCTTTCTCAAAAGAAGAAGGTCAACCGAGACTGTGGTTGACTGTCACTGTTACTACTTGAGACCGTCATTACAGCAGTTACAACTGTTACTGCTTGAGACCATCATTACAAGACTGAACAAAGGGATGAAAGTAGAAATGAAAACTTAAGACAAAATAAACTGTTTTAAAGGAAGGGAAACCAGGAAAGAAGAAGAGAGTTCACTGCTTCTAGTGAGCAAAGGCAGCTCCTGACTTCTACAGCCCTTCGTATTTATTGGGTAGCAAGAGCAGGGAGGAGGAGGTAACGATTGGTCAGCAGCTTCATTGATCACAGGTTCATATTATTACTAACAGGCTTCAGATACACCTAATGACAAGAAACATTGCACTGGGGTGTGACTGCCCTCAGCATCCCTTCTGGGTGGCAGACGCAGTTTGCCAGTCTGCCAACCATCTGCATTTATGAGAAACAGCTTGCTACTTATATAGCCTCCAGTGGTATACTGAGTTGATCATGACCCTCAATCTTTCAGCCTCCAACACAAGACAAACCTCAAGACGACCCAATATTGGTTGCAGCAAACAAAGATTTTAAAGCAGCCATAACTATGTTCAAGGAAATTTAAAAAAAAAGAAAAAATATATTTAAATGAATGAACAAATATAGAGTCTCAGTAGAGAAGAAAAAAACATAAAAAATAAACTAGTTGGAAGTCTGGATTGAGAAAATTCCCTATATAGTCTGACCAGATCTCTGACATGAAAAAGGTTTAACAGTGGAATAGAAAGATCAGAAGAGTCAGAAAACATGAAGATAGATGGAAACAAAGGATCCAATATGAATCACAAAGTGAGGAAAAAAATGACAAATATGAACAGCAGCCAGTGCTCAAATACTATTCTCCAATAAAAGAAACCAGATATTCTCGGAGAAATGGCTGATTGTAGGGCCAGAACAGAGAAAATATAAGATGACCCTAGAGCACCTTATACTACCAAAAAGTAACATAGTGATCACAAAACAGGTTGGGAAATCTCAAAGTGACACAGAAACCAACCTGAAAGTACTCCCGATAGTCAATTCTAGAGCAATTTGAGGAACAAAATAAATAATGTGGTATTAAATTATAACCCAAAGTATGTAATAAATAGCTATAAGTTCATACTGATACATATGTAACTGACTGAATAAATAAATAAATGAGAAAGAAGAATGAAATTAATCTCTTATCTCACAACATATACAAAAGTAAATTCAAAGTGTATTAAAACTTAAATTTCAGTCCCAACGTTATAAAACTAGTAGAAGAAAACAAAGGTGAAAGCTCCACAACATTGGTCTGGGCAATGCTTCTTTATATATGACCCCAAAAGCACAGGCAACATAAGCAAAAATAGACAAATGAGGTTACATCAAACTGAAAGCTTCTGCTCAATAAAGGAAACAATCAACTGAGTGAAGAGACAACCCATGGAATGTGAGAATATATTTGCAATCATATATCTGATAAGGTGATAATATCTAAAATATATAAGGAACTCAAATAATTCAATAGCATGAAAACAAATAACCTGATTTTAAAATAGGCAAAGGACCATTTGAATAGATATTTCTCAAAAGACATATAAATGGCCAACAAGTATGTGAAAAAATGCTCAACTAAACACCAGGAATATCAGAACCACAATGAAACATCATGTTACACCTGTTGGAATAGCTATTATCAAAAAGATGAAGGATAAGGTGTATATAAAAAAGAGAACCCTGGCATATTGTTGGTTCAAACATAAATCAGCACAGCCATTATGGAAAACAGTATGGAATTTCCTCAAAATTGGTTTTAAAAGACAAACTTTTTAAATAGAAAATTTCCAAGTAATATGTGTAGCTACTTTCTCCTTTAGGAATTGAAGCTTAATCTTTCTGCTCTTGAGGGTGGGTTGAGCTTACTAATTTATTTCCAAACATTAGGGAAAAAAATTATAACTTCATTGTGGATAAATCTGGCAAACAAAATCTTGTATAATTGATGAAGTTAACATAACCAGAGATAGCACGTGGATATCATGTACCTCCTGATTTGATGTGATGAGAAGGGCACTTTACCTCTGTACTTCTCATTTCAAAAGCCAATAACCCCAGTTCAATTATGAGAAAAGTATCAGACAAAACCAAATTGAAGAAGATCCCATATGCATTTATCATATATCCTTTTCCTAGCCAAGGGAAACCATGACACACAACACCTGGAAAATCGGATCACTCTCACCCTAACACTGTGCTTTACCAAGGGTCTTAGAAAATGGCACACCAGGAGATTACATCCCTCGCATGGCTCAGAGAGTCCCATGCCCACAGAGCCTCCCTCATTACTAGCACAGCAGTCTGAGATCTAACTGCAAGGTGGCAGGGAGGCTGGGGGAGGGGCACCCACCATTGCTGAGGCTTAAGGAGGTAAACAAAACTGCAGGGAAAGTTCGAACTGGGTGGAGTCCACCCCAGCTCAAGGAGGCCTGTCTGCCTCTGTAGACTCCACCTCTGGTGACAGGGCATAGCTAAACAAAAAGCAGTAGAAACCTCTGCAAATGTAAATGTCTCTGTCTGACAGCTTTGAAGAGAGTAGTGATTCTCCCAGCACAGAGGCTGAGATCTGAGAATGGACAGATGGCCTGCTCAAGTGGGTCCCTGACCCCTGAGTAGCCTAACTGGGAGACATCCCCCACTAGGTGCAGACTGACACCTCACACCTCACACAGCCGGGTACGCCTCTGAGATGAAGCTTCCAGAGCAACAATCAGATAGCAACACTTGCTGTTCAGCAATATTCTATCTTCTGTAGCCTCTGCTGCTGATACCCAGGCAAACAGGGTCTGGAGTGGACCTCAAGCAAACCCCAACAGACCTGCAGCTGAGGGTCCTGACTGTTAGAGGGAAAACTAACAAACAGAAAGGACATCCACACCAAAACGCCATCTGTATGTCACCATCATCAGACCAAAGGTAGATAAAACCACAAAGATGAGGAAAAAGCAGTGCAGAAAAGCTGGCAATTCAAAAAATCAGAGTGCCTCTCCCCCTCCAAAGGAATGCACTCCTCACCAGCAATGGAACGAAGCTGGATGGAGAATGACTTTGAGGAATTGAGAGAAGAAGGTTTCAGTCAATGAAACTTCTCAGAGCTAAAGAAGGAATTACAAACCCAGTACAAAGAAACTAAAAACCTTGAAAAAAGATTTGACGAATGGATAACTAGAATAATCATTGCAGAGAAGTCCATAAACGACCTGACAGAGATGAAAACCATGACACGAGAACTATGTGACAAATGCACAAACTTCAGTAACCGACTCGATCAACTGGAAGAAAGAGTATCAGTGATTGAAGATCAAATGAATGAAATGAAGCGAGAAGAGAAGTTTAGAGAAAAAAGAGTAAAAAGAAATGAACAAAGCCTCCAAGAAACATGGGATTATGTGAAAAGACCAAATCTATGTCTGATGGGTGTACCTGAAAGTGACAGGGAGAATGGAACCAAGTTGGAAAACACTCTGCAGGATATTTTCCAGAACTTCCCCAACCTAGCAAGGCAGGCCAACATTCAAATTCAGGAAATACAGAGAATGCCACAAAGATACTCCTCGAGAAGAGCAACTCCAAGACACATAATTGTCAGATTCACCAAGGTTGAAATGAAGGAAAAAATGTTAAGGGCAGTCAGAGAGAAAGGTCGGGTTACCCACAAAGGGAAGCCATCAGACTAACAGCAGATCTCTTGGCAGAAACTCTCCAAGCCAGAAGAGAGTGGAGGCCAATATTCAACGTTCTTAAAGAAAAGAATTTTAAACCCAGATTTTCATATCCAGCCAAACTAAGTTTCATAAGTGAAGGAGAAATAAAATCCTTTACAGACAAGCAAATGCTGAGAGATTTTGTCACCACTACAGGAAATCTAAAGTTTTTCAAGCTGAGGGGAAATAATACCAGATGGTAATTTGCATCTAGTAAAAAGAATGAAGAGCTTGGAAACTGTAAATATATGGTTACATATAAAGTATTATATTTTTCCTCTTAATTAAAATATATATGACTGCTTAAAGCAAATATTCTAACATATTGCATGGCTTGTATAATTTGCAGATATATTATATATGATGATAACAAAAATTATAGAAATAAAGGTCAAAGCCTATCTCTACTAAAAACACAAAAATTAGCTGGGAGTGGTGGTGGGCACCTGTAATCCCAGCTACTTGGGGGGCTGAGGCAGGAGAACTGCTTGAACCTGGGAGGCAGAGGTTGCAGTGAGCTGAGATCATGCCATTGCACTACAACCTGGGTGACAGAGCGAGACTTCACCTCAAATAAAAAAAAAAAAAATGGTAGACGCACCTACGTAGTTTCTAAGCTCTTACATTTTATGTAAATTGGTAAAATATCAATTCTAAATAGACTATGAAGAGCAAGGACTGTATATTATTTTCTCTGGGGCAAAGTAAAAAATAATACAATAGCTCAAACAGATGTATTTAAATAGCCAACAAAATAAACTATATTTCTAAAATATTTTAATCCAAAATTAATTTTAAATTAATAAGAAAAAGAGAAACGAAAACCAAAAGGGACAAATGAAAATAAATAATAAAAAGGTAAATATAAATTCAATCTTATCAATAATTATAATAAACATTAGTGGATTAAAACTCCCATTAAAAGACAGAGATTTTTTTCTGTGTCCATTTCTCTCTCTCTCTCTCTCTCATTTACAAGATGTCTGCCTTCACTCTATTTCCTTCCTTAACTTCTCAAAGGCACTCAATCTCTAATTCTTTTCAGTAGATTCATATCCTCACCACTGTTCAGGAATTGATATTTTAAAACATAGCAGCTCCATTTTATCCAATTGTCAATTTTCAAAACTCAATTTAACTACATAGTATGTGTCATTATTGATTATTCTATTCTTGATTCAGCTCTTCCTTTCTCTTTCTCTCTCCCTCCCTCCCTCTCTTTTTGTCATCTTTTCTAAATGCCTGTGCTGATGGATTTTCCTACCTCTTAGTTCTTTTATATTTCCTATAGCTTATCTAACCCCCAAATATTAATGTTTCCAACATTTATTTCCTCAGTTACCTTTTTTTCACTTTTAATTTTTTACTTTCCTCTTACTTGTCCATCTCTTTGTCTGCCTAGACTCAATTATCTCAAGAAAATCAAAATCTCTAACTGGTTCTTCATGAAGGATATTTTTTTCTAGGATATTTTTAAATAAGTCATCTGAAAACTATATGACTTATATTAGTCAGAAATATGAAATACATTATTAAAATATTTTTTATCTACAGATTAGTATTCCCAAAGCCCAGTCTTTAATATGGTCCTTTTTTACTTAAAAACTTTGATGGTTTTCCAGTGGACACCAAGCAAAGTCCAGTATATTTAGCCTTGCCACTTACACTCTCTTTAAGACATATGCATACTGATTAACACAATGCTTCTCTAACTACTTTTCATGAAGCTTTTTGTCAGAGACTAGAAAAGAACAAGTACATGCCTCAAATTTTCTTGCAGCTGTTTCTGCATATGAGTTAGCTTTAAGAAAGGGATGCTCTTTTAGAATTTGGAAGGAAGTGAGAACATCAGGTGGTAGGCATGTGGTTCTTCAGTAAATAGTGTGCTAGCAGCATGCTGCAACTGTAGGAGAATCCCTATTGTACAGTCAATTCCCATTTGTGGATACTCAGCTGCAGGGGCAGGTCTTTTTACCTGAGTCTCTTTCTTAATTATATTAGAGTGAGCAAGGGGGCTTCCTGTAGTGACTACTGTGGCAGTTGTTTTCTTGCTAAGCCAATTTTGTAATGAGATTCTGGGGCTGTGCAATAACTCTGGAATCAGAGCTGAGAACACCTTCCCTGGGTTTTCCAATTATGCTGTAAAATATTTAGTCATTTCTTTAATACTCTTTCTGTTTGAGCTAGCTAGAGTAGAATTTGCTTTCTACAATTGAATCCTACCTAAAAAATTTATCACTAACCTATGTGCAGTATCATGCCCATTTTTTTTACGACCCCATATACAACTTATACTTTAGGAAAATTTAGCAACTTGCCACTCTTCTTTTCAGTCCTTTTTTTCTACTCCCTTATCTTTGTTCAAACTATTCCTTCTATATGTCATAGCTTAATGCCTTTCCCTTCCAATATTCATATTATTGAATAATATTGAATAATTGAATAATATTCAATTATTCTCCATGCTACAAAGCTTAAATGTTACATAGTCCATAAAGCTTTACTAATATCATCAAACAAAACAATGTCCTCCTTCCTACTTTCCATAACATTTTACTTATATTTTATCATCTCTTTTAGGCTGTTTCATCTCCACTTATCTCTGAATGCTTAAAGGCAGATACAATTTAATTTCTGTTTGTGCTATATTTCTGTCACCCAGCAAACAGTTCACTTGTTTTACCAAGCAGTGCTCCAAGTGGCATCAGTCCATCCAAGCCTTACCCTACTCACTGAAGCCCAGACAATAGAGAAATTCATCCTCCCTTCTTTGCTTAATAGCAAGTGGAAGAGCCATTTTAGCACATATTTGGACCATCTAATGAATAATTAGCTTGCATAATTTTGGAAACAGCCTTTCAACTCTGCGTAAACTAGATTTGACCTAATCAAATAAATAATATCACATCCTTGACTGGAGGTCAAGGATACCTCAGTTTAATATCCATATTTGTCTCTTTCTGATTATTAGCTGACACACTATTTAATGATCATATAGCAAACATCACAAAACTGGGACTTTAATTGGAAAACTGACAATCTGTAAAAAAAAAAAAAAAAAAAGGAACTCATTTCTTCTGACAGGAACAGTATTTCTAGTGTAATAAATATCGTTTTGCTTAAGCAAAATCTCCCAAATGGAGATGACTGTGTTTGTTACTTATGCCTCCAATTAAAGCATCAGAGAAAAAAATGAACTCAGTGCATGTTCTATAGGGTCAAGTACTAAGGTTTAGACTCTGACTAGAATTGCAGTGAATTGTGCTAAATTAGACCTCAATAAATATCTGAAGATTAAATCCATGGACAAAAGAAAGAAAGAGAGAGAAAAATTATTTATTTCATTCATTCTGGGGATGAAGCAGGCCAGAGAGGGAGATTTTAGAAAACAAATATATCTACAAAGCACAACATTGAAGAGACTATTTGATCTACCTGCACATTGAGTTGACCATATATCAGGATCAATCAAGGCAACAAAGTACATTTTAATGATTTTTATTCAAAACTAGTTTTGACATATGGGAAAAAAAGCAGATTGAATGAGAAAGCTGAAGCAGATAAAGCCCGTGAAAGTAGATTGAACATTATTGAATGCAATACCAACACAAAGAAGTCTATAACTGATATAAAAGTAGATATACCAGGGAAGCAATTCCCAATCAGTTGTACTTTGTCAAAAGCCAATGTGATTCAGCATTAGGTAAGATTATGTGGCAAGTCTCACCTTCTTTGGGAGTCTAGATTTGGTCTAATAATTTGAAGAAGTTTTTTTAAACATGCATCTTGGTAGCATTTATTTGTACATTTAAGAAACTCTCTTTATGTAAAACAAACTTTTTTGTTCATTTGAAAATTCCTGTTTTGAAGAACCATGGTTTAGATAGCAAAAGTACCAACACTTTCTGTCTGCAGAAATAGTATTTGTACCTGGGGCAGTATATGTTATGCATAGCATTCGCTTTACCAGTGAAAATGAGAATCCTCATTTTAATATAATTTCCAGAGGCTTAGATCATGGTTTGAACTGTAATCACCTTCAGGGGAAACTTAGAGATCAAAAATATCCATTTGCTTCCTGAACCCAAATCTAGCATTTTCTCTGCAAGAAACTGACTTTGACTTCTCCCCCAAAATTTAAGTTTTAGCATACTGCTTAGAAATGCAGTGGAGTAAGGAAAGTAAGACAGCATAAAATTTTAGAAACCATGCAATTACATCTAAACAATATATATAAACATGCTTACAGTTCTTATGAATTAATGAATAGTTGTAACATATTTTATTTGGACTTCTTAAAATGTCTCATTGGAAAACATGATTTCTAGTGATTTTTAAAATAATTTATACAATATGTGAGGCTGAGAAATTCTAGGTTTTATTAACTTTAATGTACACCAATAAGCTTTTATACTTGCTTATTTTAGGAGTATCCCTGCGAACCCAAATAATATAATTTATACTAAGATCACCTAATATATAGCTTGATAAAATTTTCACTTTTGAGCATATGGTGTTATTGTATGTATAATCTGGGTGACTATAAGCCATTTGACAGAAAAGTAACTTTCTCTAAACCTGATTCTTATTTTCCACCACAGAATAAATTGCATCTCTCACCAAAACTGTGATAGGGGTGATAGGATGTTAGAAATTAAATAAATCCTTTTTTGAAAAACATTACTTTCCTAGATTAAACATGTCTTGCTTCTCCATTTATCTTGGCCTTCTTGGTCTTTGCTGGGTTAATCTTTTTCTTTTCATAAATTCTTCAGTTATCTTTCTAACCTAATATTAAAAAGTCCAGATTTAAGACACTAGGAGCAACACAGCATTAATATTTATATGTTCCATTTACAACTTTTTTGTTCTAAGCCGTTGCAAAGTCTTTTAATTCTAAAATAATTGTTTCACTATTAACAAAATAATTACATTATTAAAGTTTGGTTTTAGATCTCTAAGTCATTTAATTATAAAAAATGCTTTGGTATATATACCTTATAATAATGTATGGAATTTTAATAAACTATATAGCCATTAGTAGGTAGCATAGTCAGTACATTATTAGAAAGTGTTAAATCATGATGAATTAGACTGGTAATAAAATAAAGAAAAATTTTCTGGTTGAAATTGTGGTTTAATAATAGAAGACAATAATCTGAGGAAAAAACAAATTAATACTGAAAAAGAAGAATAAATTATCATTGGTGAAAAAGGTTTAGATTAATTTCGTAGTTACTAACATTCACAAGATATAATAAAAAGTAGGATATTCTTTACATTAATACATACCATGTTCTGCACACATTAAGTTAGGGTCAGGAAAGACTGTGGATACTAAAGTGATATTATAAGACTTCAAAATATTTGCCATAATATGATAATCAAAAGATTTATAAGCATAGGCTTAAAATGGTCTCAAATAGTTGGCACTATAAGGCCACCTAAAACAAAGAGGAACTCAAATGAAGACAACAGAGAAAATTTTTAAAAAGGGTCTTTAGATTTTGTGTATGTTTGTAAATTCAAGGAAGTATGTTTAGAACAACTGAGGCGGAATAGTGTACGGTTTTCCCTGCTGACCCAGACAGTGTGGTGGTAAATCAAAAAGTTGTAGATTCAATTTGCTCTCTGGTTCCCCTTGCTAGTCTACGTCTCTGCTTAGAGTAAAACATGCACCAGGAAAAGGCTGAGTCCTGGGTTCAAACCCATTGAAGTATCGTGCTATTTAGAAGGTCCTCTTTGCCTTTATTCTTGCCAAGAAGGTTGGGGTTACTACCGAAGGGTAAAAGCAGGAAGTCACTTAGCAACTCAACTTAAATTTCATACCCTGAAAAATGAACAGATATCCTAAAGACCATTCTTTTCTACCTATTACAGTATCAGGCAGAATAATCTGAAAATGAATAAATTAGAAAATCATCTCTAACATTAGGAAATCAAAATTTAAAAAGCACGTTTTTCTACTAGTAAACATGTTATAGCTCAAAATCATTTGATAATTGTCTGCAATGAAAGAACTAGGTGATTTCAAATACAGTATCTGATATGGTTTGGCTGTGTCCCCATCCAAATCTCATCTTAAATTGTAGTTCCTACAATCCCCATGATTCATGGAAGGGAGGAGGTAAGAGGTAATTGAATCATCGGGGCAGTTACCTCCATGCTGTTCTCCTGATAGTGAGTTCTCAAGATCTGATGGTTTTATAAGGAGCTTTTCCCCCACTTCGCTCTGCACTTCTCCTTGCTGTCACCATAGGAAGAAGAACTTGTTTGCTTCCCCTTCCACCAGAATTGTAAGTTTCCTGAGGCTTCCCCAGCCATGTGGAACTGTGAATCAATTAAACCTCTTTTCTTTTTTTTTGAGACGGAGTCTCGCTCTGTCGCCCGGGCTGGAGTGCAGTGGCCGGATGTCAGCTCACTGCAAGCTCCGCCTCCCGGGTTTACGCCATTCTCCTGCTCCTGCCTCCCGAGTGGCTGGGACTACAGGCGCCCGCCACCTCGCTCGGCTAGTTTTTTTTTTTTTTTTTTTTTTTTTTTGTATTTTTTTAGTAGAGACGGGGTTTCACAGTGTTAGCCAGGATGATCTCGATCTCCTGACCTCGTGATCCACCCGTCTCGGCCTCCCAAAGTGCTGGGATTACAGGCTTGAGCCACCGCACCCGGACTAAACCTCTTTTCTTTATAAATTACCCAGACCAGGTATGTCCTTATTAGTAGCTTGAGGATGAACTAATACAGCAGCTATGACTCAAAATTCATCCTAAAGAAAGAGAGAAAAATATCAACAAAGTTGGGGATAGAGTTATGAAGTTAGGATAGAGTTATGAAATTATGAATCCCTTCCCTTCCACTGTGTCAGGAGATTCTATACCAGTGTTCATCTGACAAATTAACTACAAGATTATCATACTCATGTGTTAGCTTTACTAGCGTAAGTAATCTCTAGCATACTAAACAAAATTATTGGAGAGGAAAGAGACTAGAATCAGGAAAATCTTTTAGGAGGTTAGGCCACAGAAGCAGTAGAAGAAGTTGAAGCAGAAATGTGATAGTGGAGTAGGACTCAAACAATTCCACAAGTAGAATGATGAGAAATGGTGTCCATCAGGACGTGTGACCAAGCAGAACGGATACAGAAAGATTCTGAAAGCTGCTAGTTTAATGAGCAGAGTCAGTAATGCTATCAACCACCATAGGAAAACCTTGAGGATGAATATTGTTTTGGTTTGGAAAGAAGATAAAAAAATTAATTTCATGCCAATTAATTTAAGGAATCTAATTTTCAGCAGTGAAAGACATTGTAAATCAACAATATCAGGATAAAGACATTGAAGGGATTGGAATCACTAAGCAAAGATTATTGGAAGCGCCAAGAAGAAGGAAAACACCAGGAAAGATTAATGAGTGTAACATTAGCAAAAGAAAACCATTCAGGAAAAAAGGATGTTTCATAATGCCACATGACACTAAGAAATTACATGAGATGAGATTTGAGAGGAAATCTTAGATTTTCCAGTTTGGCAGTTGTTGGTAACTTTTCAAAAAACATGCTCAATCAGTTGTAGGGATTATTAGATTATTGCAAATCAAGAAGTAAAATGGTGTCTGAAAAGTTGAGACAAATATGTAGATTGTTCCTTCAAGACACTAGAAGGACATGGAAAAGATAAAAGTGAAGCCTTTGGTGTGGTCAGAATCAAAGGAAGTAGGCTTTAGTGTGTGTGTGTGTGTGTGTGTGTGTGTGTGTTTCTGCTTTTCTTGCCTATAAGTGGCTTGAGTAAACTGATAAGAAACCAACAAAGAGAAACATTGAAGACATAGCAAAGCAAGGGTATCATAATGGTAACAATGACCAGAGACAGAAGAAAAGAAATTGGGGGGAAAAAAGGAACAGAAAGAGACCTGATTCAAATACAGATATATATCTGATGCCTCTGTCCCTCCATTATAGAGGAGGGTAGTGGAGAGAGGGCAGAAAAGATCCACGGGGTCGTAGGGAAAAAGAAGAAAATATCTCAAAGTGTGATATAAAATTACATACACATAAAATTCTTTCTTTTCTTAAGTAAAATAAAGGCTAGGTGAATAATACATTTTAGGGTGGTGTTTTAGTTTAATTTCCTCCCAAAGCAGGCCCTGCAGAAGAGTTTGGCTACAGAAAACACAAAGACAATAAGAGATGTGTTTATGACCATACTACAGGGTTCAACCCTCTCGAGACACTTGAAGAAATCATGTAAACCACCCTTTAGAATTGTTACACAAAGGTGAAAGATGAGACATTTAGCCACCAAGTTCTGTCTTATGTTGGCTGAAGGTTGTTCTCAGATGCATTAAATACAACCTTTCTCACCTTTCTTTTTGCCAGAATTTGGGTTGAAGAAATTCCTTTGGCCCCTGAGAAGGCCTTCAGGCAGAGGGTGCTAGTAGTGAAAGCTGTCAACTCCTTCATAATGGTCTGCTGCAACTGTAGGTGAACTCAGAGCTGATAGAGAGGATTTGGGGCAGGACATCAAAGGTTAGAAGCTCTGAAGATGAAAAAGTGGATGCTCTCCTTACTGGCAACTTGAGTGCATTACTGCTATATGTAGACTCCAGCAGAATGAGTGTGCCATTCACCAAACACGCACCAAGAGATACAAATCCCTTTCTCTGCATATCCCATTCTCTCTATCAAGAATCCCTTCCCTTCCACTGTGTCAAGAGATTCTCTACCAGTGTTCATTCACGCTAGTAGATGAGGAAAGGCCATCTTGCCCCACCTTCACCCCCTTGCCACAGAAAGGCTCTCAAGGTCTTTTTCTCCCCTCTTCCATCCCAGGGGGAGATCTTACTAACACAATAGAAAATAATGAAAAAGACTTTATTCCCATAATAGCACATCTGAGTATTGCTTTGAAAGGAAGTCAGTAATAGTCAAGAAAAATTTTATTTACCTTTCAGGATGTTTCATTGTGAAAAATTTAAAAGATAGAAAACTTCCTTAGGAAATATGTGAAGACCCCGTCACTCCATTATAGAGGAGGGCAGTGGAGAGAGGGCAGAAAATATCAAGGAAATCTTAAGGAACAAGAGGAAGAGATCAAAGAGTGTGAAGAGAACTTGTGGATACTTATCTGAGATGAACTTCACATGACTACTGGGACTTGATAAGGGAAGAAAGTATACATTTTGCACCTTACTCTGGAGTCTGTGTGCACAAATAATTGGCTAAGGGATTGGGCCTCCTCACTTTCCTGGACATTATGGGCATGCATAATGGGTTATCTATGTGTTCAACTAATTTTACATACTGAATTCCTATGTGCCAGGCATTGAACTGTATGTCAGGGCATAATCATTAATAAGCAGACATGGTCCCAGCCCTCATGGCATTTATAGTCAAAAAGTGTTAGAGGACATTCTGTTTTATGATACTTTCTTCTGCTTCTCATATTTCCCATCAGTCTTACTTTGCCTCTTGAGTTTTGCTTCACATTCTGCCTTATAAGTATTTATGTGCATGCCTGGCCTCACCTAAGAGATTAAGAGCTCCCTGAGGGCAAAGACTGTTTCTTCTTTCACACAATTACTGACTGACTCTGACTCACTGACTGAAGGCAGGAGAGGTGATTGAGTGGCAGTAGCATTTGAAGTCTAGAAATGAGCATTTCAAGCCAATAGCATGTTTGACCCAATCTGCTCAGCTATATTCAGAACGGTAGGAGAAACTTCTTTGCCTGAAGGAGGCATGCCTCCTCTTACTTTATATCTTCAAAGAAACATATTTAATGATCAAAGCCATATCTGTTCCACTTATTTTGGGAACAACATTACATTGAAGTTTGAGCTTCAAAAATGATGGGAAAAAGTTAATCTTTAAGCCAATCTTTCTAAGTTTGTGGGAATGAATATTCAAAGGGAATTCTTCAGTAAAGCATGTCAGACTTTCTAAAATGGTATGATTCTGCAAGTAGATACAATAAAAGGCAGTAATTTAGGGACTGAAGCTGAGTAGAATGTCAAAAAGGACAAGGGCTTTGGACCCAGACATGAACATGCTAATTTATTAACTGCATGAACTTGAACAAGTAACTTAATCTCTCTGGGCCTCAGTTTCTTCTTTAAAATGTGGATGTTGATACTCTTTCAGAGATTCATATGAATTCACTGATAACTCTTATGTAGAATACCTCAGATATGTAACACATGGTTGTCGTAAATCACCTCCAGAATTTATTTATTTCAATAGCAGATGTAACAAATATTCTAATACTTGTTTAAATGCATGACCAATTAGGTAATGAGATTTCTCTGGTGAGGTAATAGTTTAAAGGAGTTGCAAAACTAATTAATAATAGACAGCAAAGAACTACATTGATAATGGGGAAAGTGCAAAATACAGTTAAAATATTGTTTTACCTAAAAGAGGAGGGCTAATATGTTTATGAGAGAATATCAAAAGGTATTATGATACTTAATTGAATTTAATGACAAAAACTTAAAAATAAAAACGTTAAACTTTCAAAATTTTTTGACGAAGAAGAGTTAATCACAATTGACTGTCTCTATAGGGAAGCTAACACACCAAGAATTCCCGTAAAGCACTAGTCATATGATTTCTTCCAAGCCCCTCTTGAAAGAAGCCATAAAATGTTGCATATTAATTTTTATTCCCTCTAACTCACCGTAAAATCAACCAAACTATGTTCCTTGCTAGACTCATGGTTTTCAGAGCAAGCAGAGACATGGGAATTATCAATGCATACCTTAGAAAAGATACAGAATTGATATCTGTAAGTCCAGACATGCATCTGCTCAACATTTGCAAAATGAATATACCAAGATGATACAAAATGGAAACAAACACATTCATACACAAATAAATATGTGTACTCACATATCCACTTTCATGGGACTTTTTAAAGCCCTCCTGGCTCTTTGTTTGTACCCCCGATGATATGCACCATAGAATACTTTATATTACAATTAAGCGTGCAGTTTTTTTTTTTTTTTTTTTTTTTTTTTTTTTTTTTT
>NC_045441.1:70840405-70867140 GCF_002776525.5 Piliocolobus tephrosceles | reverse complement strand
TTTTTTTTTTTTTTTTTTTTTTTTTTGAGATGGAGTCTCACTCTGTCACCCAGGCTGGAGTGCAGTGGCACGATCTTGGCTCACTGCAAGCTCCGCCTCCCAGGTTCACGCCATTCTCCTGCCTCAGCGTCCCAAGAAGCTGGGCCTGCAGGCGCCTGCCACCAAGCCCGGCTGATTGTTTGTATTTTTAGTAGGGATGGGGTTTCAACATGTTAGCCAGGATGCTCTCGATCTCCTGACCTCGTGATCCACCTGCCTCGGCCCCCCAAAGTGCTGGGATTACAGGCGTGAGCCACGGCACCCCGCCAAGCACGCAATTTTTAATCTCTTTTTAGACCACAAACTACTTAAAAATAAAGACTATGCCTTACTTATCTTTTCACTGTTCACTTTTCTGTTATGCCAATATCAGAAACTAATCCTTAGCATAGCTTAAGTAAAAGAAGAAAATTAATGTTTTGAGTTTTTAATATATACCAAACACTAAACTTGAAGTCTAATATAAAATATCTCATTAAATACATTATTGAATTTAATTTCTTAAAAGTGATGTGAGTCTCTTTGGCCTCTTACAAAAGCTATGATGACATCTCCTATACTCCACTCAGGCCCCAGAAAAAGCTTCTTCATAGGGTACAAGTTATTGCACAGTACTGCACTAGTTTTAATAAATAGCCACGAAGAGCATAATTCCATCTTCCCACAAACAAACTCATCAATGAAAGTACACATACTAATTTTTAAAAGTTTCTGTTTTAAGTCACAAATTAGAACATTCAGCATAAAGGAAATGTCTAAGTAATAAATCTCATTAAAATAATGAGTCTGTAAGTGTCATCATGTGTCAGATTCAAAATTCTATTTTACTTGCTAACTCATACGTTATAGGTGATTATGAAGAAGAAACTGGTGCAATCCTTTGAAATAATAAGGAAATAAAATTAGAATTAGAGTCTTACATATGTGCAAAAGTATAATACAACCTACAAATAAAACGCAAACTCCACTTCCCTTCTCTTTGTTCTTTCTTCCCAAAGATAATAATTAATCAAAAGACTATTACCCCTTTGAATACAATGTTCTAAAGTAGTTGCCTCATATATTTGTAAATGTATGAGAAACAATTTTTATAGGAGTGAAAACAATCTCCTTTGTTATCTAACCTATGGTATCAGAGGTGAAAGAGTAATTTCACTTAAACTCAGCAGTTGACTTGTATATGATAAACTGAGATTGGAAAGACAAAATTGATGCTGGGAAAGTAAAAGTTAAATTCAGGATTCTGAGTTCTGTTCAAATTGGAGAACACCAATGGGGAGACTGAAGCGCCTCTCCTCACTGAAGCAGCAGTTTGAAGTACTCTTGTATAGTATAATAGAATAATTGACCCAATTAGGGCCCTATTCATCAGAAATTAGATTTCTGCAGGTGCCAAGCACAAAGGCTTTTAAGGGCCTTCTCAGCCTCTCACTAGCAACATTGGGAAATTGCAGGCACAACAAAACTGCACAATCTGCAATTTAATATCTTTCCTCAAGGTATCTGCTGAACCTCACTTTAATTTTAAAGACAGATGAAAGGGACGCAGCTTAGGGTCTTTTTCCTTGCCAAGACAGCCTTTTCGTGTGAGCCTATGGTTAGCCATCCTCTTTAACCTGGCTTTAAAGAAACATGTTAAAAAACAAAATCCAAAGACTGGGATTGAATATTCATCTTTCACAGAGTATTCATTCCAAAGTCTGTCCAACTCAGGTGATATCTTTTAAGATTAATATTGTATTCATCATTTAAGGTCATAAAACTCAGAATAGCCTCAACCAAGTCCTTTAAATGCTTCTTCAGGCGCAATTCATATTGCACAGTTAAATATTTTTTAAAGTTAGGTCTGAGGTTCTAAAAGAGAAACACTGATGTTCCTTCAAATTTTCCTGGGAGTATGGGTTAGGAAAGATGTAAGGGAAGGTCCCTTTCCTGAAGATCCAGAGATTGTTGAGTGAATTTCAACCCTTTAGTTTTCTAATAAAATGTTTCCCTTCACTGACAGTATGTGAAGCAATTCTCTCTCTCCTGACCTCCCTGTCTTTTCTTCCTTGAATACGCATACAATCATGTTAATTTTTATTCTTCTTTATTTTCTTTATGGAACTTATTATACTCTGAATTATGTTATACATGTGTTCATGTGTATTTATTTATGTTGATTTCTGTATCTCCCATTCAAATGTATGTCCCAGGGAAATAAAGGCATTGTCTCACTTACTGCTATGGTCTCTATCCTTACTGTCTAGAAATGTGCAGGGCACATGGTAGATTCTTAGTGTATGTTCTTTGAATGAATGAAAAAAATAAATTTATTTTCTTTAGAGAAATCTAAAATCAGTGCATTAAAGGTATGCTTTATAAAAAAAAAAAAAGAGTCTCAGTCTGTCGCCCAGGCTAGAATGCAGTGGCACAATCTCGACTCACTGCAACCCCACCCCAGGTTCAGGTGATTCTCCTGCCTTAGCCTGCTAAGTAGCTGGGACTACAGGTGTGTGCCATGCCTGGGTAATTTTTGTAATTTTTGTAGAAACAGAGTTTCACCATGTTGACCAGGCTGGTCCCGAACTCCTGACCTCAAGTTTTCCACCCACCTTGGCTTCCCAAAGTTCTGGAATTACCAGTGTGAGCCACCGTGCTCAGGCAAGGTATACTTAGTCTAAGAGAATCAACACCCCTGCCTTCCTTCAAGGGTTCAAAAGGAATGCATCAGATCATGTAACTAAATGGTATGGTTGAGCTTAGCTTCAAGCTAGAGTGTGTCTTCCTTCCATTTCCCAAGTAAGATTCTTCAGCATTGGCTTCATTACCAGGGTGAACATGGTCACAATATGACAGAATCAGCTCCAGTTCCCACATGTACTCTGTACCTAACAGAAACAGAAATTTTCCTGTAGTTTAAAAAAAAATAAAAGTCCAGGAAATATTATCTTATTGGCCTTGATTAGCCTAAATTGTGTTATGTGCCTTCCCTGAACCAATCCTTACACTATGATCAGGAGGCTCATACATGCTGTTGAATCGGGCTAAGCCGTGTGCCTTATCCCTGGATCCTGAGGTAGAGTCAGCTTTACCCAATGCACATAAACAAGGAATGGGAAACGTTAAGTCTGTCCAAGCAATGCTGCAAAGGAGAGTGGTGACTGGAAGTAAATATAAAAATACCATAACACACAAATCAGTGGATACCCTGTAGTCCTTAGCTTAATCAAACTGTCTGCAGCATATGCTAAAGTTTACTTTTTCTTCAATTTTGAAATTTTCTCTTGTTCAACTTGATCTTACTCTTTTATTTATTTATTTATTTTTTTGAGACGGAGTCTCGCTCTGTCGCCCGGGCTGGAGTGCAGTGGCTGGATCTCAGCTCACTGCAAGCTCCGCCTCCCGGGTTTACGCCATTCTCCTGCCTCAGCCTCCCGAGTAGCTGGGACTACAGGCGCCCGCCACCTCGCCCGGCTAGCTTTTTGTAATTTTTAGTAGAGACGGGGTTTCACCGTGTTAGCCAGGATGGTCTCGAACTCCTGACCTCGTGATCCGCCCGTCTCGGCCTCCCAAAGTGCTGGGATTACAGGCTTGAACCACCACGTCCGGCTCTTAACAACTCCACCATGTTTCTGACAGCTGCTTTTGGTTTACATATTCGGCTGCTTTTATGCTATCTCCCCTTTATATGTTGGTGTTCTCTAGGGTTAGTTGCTCATGCCCTTTCTCTCATTCTGTATATTCTCTCAGAATGATTTAATCCATGCCTATTGGATCAGCTAAATCCTCAAGTCCTAAATTTTGGTATTCAGATCAGACTCTTCTCCAATGCCACAGGTCCTATAAATCAGACTGTCTAGTAGACCTTGCCACAAATGAAATAAAACATGTTATCAGATAAAAATTATATCCCTTTTCTTTATCCAGCTGTCCTTTGATTATAACCCAGTTTCTCCCACTATGTTGGTGATACTCAGTTGAACTCAGCAAGGTCAAAAACTTACCTCAACTTCACACTCTCCAACCAAATTCCACCAATTTTACTTCTTAAATATTCTCCAGTACATGTATCATAATCTCTTCATCTTCATCATTATTGCCACTGTCTTGAATAAAGCCATCTTTTTGTTTTGTTTTGTTTTGCCTAGACTATTGGGAGAGTCTCTAAATTTGTCTCCTTACTATAGTCTTCCTTTTTCCCTTCCAATCATCTTTTACATTTTTATTCAGAATATTTTTTAAAGAGTAAATCTGGACCCAGCATGGTGACTCACATCTGTAATCTCAGCACTTTGGGAAGCCGAGGTGGGCAGATCACCTGAGGTCAGGAGTTCGAGACCACTCTGGTCAACATGGTGAAACCCCGTCCTACCAAAAATACAAAAATTACCTGGGTGTGGTGGCAGATGCCTGTAATCCCAGCTACTTGGGAGGCTGAGGCAGGAGAATCACTTGAACTCAGGAGGTGGAGGATGCAGGGGCCAAGATCATGCCACTGTACTCCAGTCTGGGCAACAGAGCAAGACTCTATCTCAAAATAATAAATAAATAAATAAATAAATAAATAAATAAATAAATAAATAAATAGATAGATAAATTTTAAAAAGAATAAATCTGATCACATTCATTATTTCCTATTGAGTGTATTGGAGTTTAACATTCTTAGTGGGACATAAGAGACTATTGGTTTTATGGCCTTGCCGACTTCCAGGCTCATCTCTTGCTGCTTCATATGGATCCTCTGTTACTCTTACGTTCTCCTCTGCTCTTCAGCTATTATTTCCTCCTGCTCTGTATCCCTTAGGAAATTCCAGCCGGGCGCGGTGGCTCAAGCCTGTAATCCCAGCACTTTGGGAGGCCGAGACGGGTGGATCACGAGGTCAGGAGATCGAGACCATCCTGGCTAACACAGTGAAACCCCGTCTCTACTAAAAACTACAAAAAAACTAGCCGGGCGAGGTAGCGGCGCCTGTAGTCCCAGCTACTCGGGAGGCTGAGGCAGGAGAATGGCGTGAACCCGGGAGGCGGAGCTTGCAGTGAGCTGAGATCCGGCCACAGCACTCCAGCCTGGGTGACAGAGCGAGACTCCGTCTCAAAAAAAAGGAAATTCCTACTCATCATCAGGGCTCAGCTCAAGTGCCAACAGAATTCTCCTGGGATAGGCTGTGTTACCTGGGAAGAACTGAGCAGTCCATTTGCTTTGGTCTAATATCATATTCTGTAAAATTCATTAATTCCATTTATTCTACTATTTCCAATGATTTGTGTTTTGTTTTTCCTCTCGCACTAGTATGAGATCTCTTTAAAGGCAAGTATTATACACTGCCTTGTTCATCTTTGCATCCTACAACATGAGACAGGGCATTGTATAGAAAATAATTATGGAATGAATATTAGAATGACCAAGATGCTATGAAATGTGTAGGTAACGTATCATTTTTTTTTCCATATATGGTGATATGCTTTGGTTGTGTCCCTGCCCAAATCTCATCTTGAGTTGTAGTTTCCATAATTCCCATGTGTCATGAAAGGGATCTGATGGGAGGTAATTGAATCCGAGGAGCAGTTACCTGCATGCTGTTCTCATGATAGTAAGTTCTCATGAGATCTGATGGTTTTATAAGGGACTTTTCTTCCTTTGTTCAGCACTTCCCCTTCCTGCCACCATGTGAAGAAGGACATGTTTGCTTCCCCTTCCACCATAATTATAAGTTTCCTGTTGCCTCCCCATCCCTGTGAAAATGTGAGTCAATTAAACCTTTTTTCTTTATAAATTGCCTAGTCTCAGGCAGCTTTTTACAGCAATGTGAGAATGAACTAATACATATGGAAACACTAAGATTTTTGTAAGTTCATAGTTTAAAATCATTGAGCAATTATCAATGGATAAATTAAGATAAAATTTATAGTTATGATTTTGACAATTTTCAGCAAATACCATTTCTCTTGGACTAGTAATTCTAAGTCTAAAACAATGAATAGTTGACAAAGTCCTGCTGAAATTATGTGCAGAAACTTCATGTATATGTCTATTTTTCTGACAGAAGAGTCTATATGTTTCATTGATCTCAAAAAGAATTCACACTCTATGAAGCTTGAGAACTATGGTCCTAAATATTATTTTCCTTATAGAACTACAGAATATAGATACAATAGTCATTAACACTGTGTTGCATCACTTATATTAATCCATATTATATTTATTTTCCTTTTGAAGTCTCTTTTCTTATGTTATCAGAAATAGCAATATTTTGAAAGGAAACTAATGCAAGCTAATTACCATGAAATTTAATATTTTAAATGATTCACATACATTTTTTGCATTATATATATAACAACCAAAATTATAGCGGGCATGCACTTTACATAAAGAGGATAGAGGTGTTATAACAATCACTCTTATAGTTTGCATATATTTTGTAATATTTTTGAATTAAGTAGATGCAGTCAGCAAAATGGCAAGGAGACTCCAGCTTCAAGAGTCACAGACATGGTCTAAACCCCAGCTTTAAATTCACAAAACTGAGTTGGAATTCCATATTTTTGTGTGTCAATTTGGGCAATTTAATGTACTTCATATCTTAATATCCAACTTGTGTAACATATAGAAAATAATAGTGCTGATCTTATATTGTTGTTATGAAAATGAAATGACCTATTCATGATAACATACTTGACCCAGTGCCCTGGAATTTGTAAGGCCTCTATACTTGTTAACTATTATATCTCTTATTATCATGTATTGTCTTTAAAGTATTTTATTAAAAGAAAATCAAGAATCCATATAACATTTCCAGCAGCAACTAAAATGTCCTAGTATACCATTAATTATTATACCCAAGGAAAGAGCCAGCCAACTGCCATTCACAACCCTTAGCATTGCAAGGCTTTAAAGGGATCTTTGCTCCCCTTATGAATAAACTGAGGTTGTCTTAAATTACTCTTTTCCCTCTTTTCCAGAGCTTTCTAAATAGAGATAGCTACTATACAAAGTAACCATTCAATAAATGTTCACTGCCTGGTTAATTGATTGACTCTGGTATATTTGTTTTCTATTACTGTACCACAAATTACTATTCAGCAGCTTAGATCAAAATGTATTTTCTACTTCTCAGTTTCTGTGAGTGACAAATCCAGGTATGGCTTAGCTGAAGCCTCTGCTCTAGGTCTCACAAGGCTGTCATCAAGGTATCAGTCATGTTACAATCCTTTCTGGAACTTGGAGTCTTTTTCCAAGATCCCATGTTTTGGGCAGAATTCAGTTCCTTGAAGTTGCATAAATGACGTTCCCATTTTCTTTCTAACTGTGAGCCAGTGATCACCCTCAACTGCAAGAGGCCAGCCTCAGGTCCTTGCCAGGTGACTTCCTCTCACATGTCGGTTCATTTTTCAAGAACAACAAAAGAATCTTCCTGAATTCAGAAACCGCTCCAGCTCCTCTTTTAAAGGACTTACCTGATTAGGTCGGACCCATCCAAGATACTCTCCCTTTTGATTAACTCAGTCTACTTATTATAGATCTTAATTATATCTGCAAAATCCCTTCCACTTTGCCATGCAATTAACATGATTAACATTATGGAAGTGATACCTTATTGTATTCACAGGTCCCATGCACACTCAAGGTGGGGGATTATACAAAGTCATGGCTCCTTGGGGGTCATTTCCATAGTCTGTCTACCACATCTGGGCACCTCCAGACTAAATGTTTTGCTCAGTTCTCAACTCATATCACTTTGGTGATCCCAGAAATTGCATTTGAGGGGGTGAGCCAAATGAACTCAGGAGTCTGGGAGTATCTCCAGGTTTATTATCTAGCAGATAGCTTATTGTGTTAATTATTTTTTAAAGTCCATATACGGATGGTCGGGTAAATTATACATTTGGATGTACATTCTATTTTTTTAAATAGGTAGCATTTTAAAAATTCTGCATTGTGTTTATCTTTGTATCTTTGTTCATAGATAGAATGTAAACTTAGTGGCGGCCAATGAGAGTGTCAAATTCACTTTTATATTCCAACTGCCTTTATTTCAATAGTTAATTAAGGCCCATCCAACTAAACAGTTCATATTTCTAATTCTCTTTAATTTAGATCATTTACTTTGTTTGACCTTTGGATCTCCTATGTCCCTTAAGAGGAGGATATTTAATATTTGTTTAAAATATTGTACAAAAGTCTATATAATTTGATCCCTAGTCATTTCTAATAAGAATGTTCTAGTTCTTCATCAAAAAAAAAGAGAGAGAGAAATATATGTAGGCTTCAATCTGGTCACTAAAAATGCCTTGGAAGCTACAGTTTCTTCAAAACCAGTTGAGGCCAGTGACATCACAGTGCTCTTTCTGAGGACGTTTGCTTCTTCAGCAACATCAGGCAGACAAAGGTCTGTGAAATGACACTCCCCTTCTACCAGCAGAAGAAAACTGGACTCAGCCCTGTGTGTGTTGGGGCTTTGCATTTCTCTGGGAAGCAGAGGTGGCCTAACTTTCAAACTTCCCACAGAACATTCTCCCTCAGAATGCCTGTAGCACAGGTTCCACATCAAAGGGAGCAGAATGGTAACAGCAGAGAATTGACATGACAGGAAAGACACGCTTAGTGCTCAAGTCTGTATAGGCAGTGGCTTCATATTGAACTTGTTCAATCTTCAGTGAAGCATGAGAGAAAAGCAGAGTCACACAAAAGAAAACTCAGAAATCCCTGGATTCCTGTACACTGGAGAGACTGCTGGTGATTGATTAAGGTCACACTTTCATTATTTGAAGTCAGCTTAGTATTAGAGAAACATCTTTGCAGATCAAGACTTTAGCCCAAGCTATGTGGATATGTTTCAGAGAGTCCAAGAAGACCCTGAAATAACAGGGAAACAATTTTTCCAATATGCCAGTTTGTGCATGTGACAAAAATGTCATTTGAGAACTTCTCTGGCTTTAGAGCCTTAGATAAATTTCAACCAAACTTTTGGTTCAGGGCCTGGGGCACTAAAAAGCCCCACCCACAATATGTATGCCTAACTTTTGCCGTTTTCTGTTTTGATATGGAATCAGAGCAGCCTGCTTTGTGCTGCAACACCTTCAACCAAAAGTGAAGCTCTGTCCGCTCCCATTTGCCTCCACAGGGAAATTCAATCACAGCAAATGTGTCATGAGTTTTATGGAAGTAATAAAATTTGTGAGGTCATAGAGAAGCAGTTCATACAATTTTGCTGGATTTATTTCACTTCCTTCTTGTTAATGTTCATACATTTTATTCTCTCCACATCTCTGTGTTCACCACATAGGGCCCTCCCTGTCTTATAAAGAGCACTGGGAAATATTGTCCAGTCCCTACATTCCTATATGACCCTTCTAAAATCATATGCCTTCTGCAGGTCTCCTACAACATTGGAGAATAAACATTGTCCATCTGTATTTATGCGTCTGTGAGTTTTCTTCCTAGAGAGAAAGTGCAAAGCTTTCACCATATCCTCAACAAGGATGTGTAAGAACCCTTGCTTTGAGCCTATGCCCATAGTGGAAGATTCAAAGGCATATTCCATTACCAAATGAAGAATGACACAAAACACAAGAGCTCCTGGTAGGAACAGTGTTCATCTTTTCTCTGTACCCTCAAAGGAGCAGAGATCCTCTCCAGGGCAAGGTGACTCGGCATCTCACATCCCTAATCACAATCTTTTGCTCTGAGCCTCCTTCTTGCCTATTTCCATTGTTCTTCTTCACCTTCGACCCTTTCCAGTGTGCACTCTGAAATTTTCTACACCTTATTAACAAATACACTATCTTCACAATCTTTTCTCTGACCATTCTGTCACCAGGGCACATAGAGCTTAAGAATGCAAGTTCTGAAATTAGTCTTTCTGTGTTCAAGTCTGTGTTCTATTATTTACTAGCTCCATGAGTTTCAGCAACTTAATCTTTCATGTATATATTGGGATAATGATAGCATTCACCTCACAAAGTATTGTGAGGATTAATGGGTAAATATGTGCAGAGAAATTAGGACAGAGCCTAATACACAGAAAGTCTACCGAAAATGTTAACTCTCAACTTTATCATTATTCTAATCATCATCCATCACCACCTCCTTGCTGCACCTAACATGGACTCCACCATGAAGATGCCACTTCTAATGCTGCCCCCAAAGTGGAGGCTCTCATTTACCACACCTACCAAACCAAAAGCATAGACAGAAAAGTTTGTCAGAATGTCAACTCAGCAACATGTTATTTCTTTTTTTCTTTTTTTTTTTTTTTGAATATAAACACAGGTCAAAGATTTTATTTAGCTCAATAATTAATGGGGGAATTTGCAAGATATTCCGACTGCTTCAGAAGAGAAGTCAAAGTACCACACATATAAGGGAAGATAAAGAAAGCTGAAATAAATTTACAAACAGATGTAAAATAGGTCTACCTAAAGAACAATAATCAATTACATTCCATCAGAATATAACTAATTTGTATTTTTATGAGAAAGAATAATTTGTGTATTACCTGCTTCGTACAACTTCCAGAATTGTAAAGTAGCTCCAGGATAATAAAATACAACTAGACAGGACACTTAGTATTTTTCACTGTTATTTTCTTATTACAAAGTTTTTCACAATTTTTCCTGACTGGCATAAGAATGAAGATTGGATGAGCAGAGGAAATGCTATTTGTTAAAGTCCTCCTTGTTCTTTGGTGTTGTCTGATGTGATCTTTTTTTTTTTTATTATTATTATACTATAAGTTTTAGGGTACATGTGCATAACGTGCAGGTTTGTTACATATGTATACTTGTGCCATGTTGGTGTGCTGCACCCATCAACTCGTCAGCACCCATCAACTCGTCATTTACATCAGGTATAACTCCCAATGCAATCCCTCACCGGTCCCCCCTCCCCATGATAAGCCCCGATGTGTGATGTTCCCCTTCCCAAGTCCAAGTTATCTCATTGTTCAGTTCCCACCTATGAGTGAGAACATGCGGTGTTTGGTTTTCTCTTCTTGTGATAGTTTGCTAAGAATGATGGTTTCCAGCTGCATCTATGTCCCTACAAAGGACGCAAACTCATCTTTTTTTATGGCTGCATGATATTCCATGGTGTATATGTGCCACATTTTCTTAATCCAGTCTGTCACAGATGGACTTTTGGGTTGGCTCCAAGTCTTTGCTATTGTGAATAGTGCCGCAATAAACATACGTGTGCATGTGTCTTTATAGCAGCATGATTTATAATCCTTTGGGTATATACCCAGTAATGGGATGGCTGGGTCATATGGTACATCTAGTTCTAGATCCTTGAGGAATTGCCATACTGTTTTCCATAATGGTTGAACTAGTTTACAATCCCACCAACAGTGTAAAAGTGTTCCTATTTCTCCACATCCTCTCTAGCACCTGTTGTTTCCTGACTTTTTAATGATTGCCATTCTAACTGGTGTGAGATGGTATCTCATTGTGGTTTTGATTTGCATTTCTCTGATGGCCAGTGATGATGAGCATTTTTTCATGTGTCTGTTGGCTGTATGAATGTCTTCTTTTGAGAAATGTCTGTTAATATCCTTTGCCCACTTGTTGATGGGGTTGTTTGTTTTTTTTCTTGTAAATTTGTTTGAGTTCTTTGTAGGTTCTGGATATTAGCCCTTTGTCTGATGAGTAGATTGCAAAATTTTTTTCCCATTCTGTAGGTTACCTGTTCACTCTGATGGTAGTTTCTTTTGCTGTGCAGAAGCTCTTTAGTTTAATTAGATCCCATTTGTCAATTTTGGCTTTTGCTGCCATTGCTTTCGGTGTTTTAGACATGAAGTCCTTGCCCATGCCTATGTCCTGAATGGTACTACCTAGGTTTTCTTCTAGGGTTTTTATGGTATTAGGTCTAATATTTAAGTCTCTAATCCATCTTGAATTAATTTTCGTATAAGGAGTAAGGAAAGGATCTATTTTCAGTTTTCTACTTATGGCTAGCCAATTTTCCCAGCACCATTTATTAAATAGGGAATCCTTTCCCCATTTCTTGTTCCTCTCATGTTTGTCAAAGATCAGACGGCTGTAGAGGTGTGGTATTATTTCTGAGGACTCTGTTCTGTTCCATTGGTCTATATCTCTGTTTTGGTACCAGTACCATGCTGTTTTGGTTACTGTAGCCTTGTAGTATAGTTTGAAGTCAGGTAGTGTGATGCCTCCAGCTTTGTTATTTTGACTTAGGATTGTCTTGGCAATGCAGGCTCTTTTTTGATTCCATATGAACTTTAAAGCAGTTTTATCCAATTCTGTGAAGAAACTAATTGGTAGCTTGATGGGGATGGCATTGAATCTATAAATAACCTTGGGCAGTATGGCCATTTTCACGATATTGATTCTTCCTATCCATGAGCGTGGTATGTTCTTCCATTTGTTTGTGTCCTCTTTTATTTCACTGAGCAGTGGTTTGTAGTTCTCCTTGAAGAGGTCCTTTACATCCCTTGTAAGTTGGATTCCTAGGTATTTTATTCTCTTTGAAGCAATTGTGAATGGAAGTTCATTCATGATTTGGCTCTCTGTTTGTTACTGGTGTATAGGAATGCTTGTGATTTTTGCACATTAATTTTGTACCCTGAGACTTTGCTGAAGTTTCTTATCAGCTTAAGGAGATTTTGGGCTGAGACAATGGGGTTTTCTAAATATACAATCATGTCATCTGCAAACAGGGACAATTTGACTTCTTCTTTTCCTAACTGGATACCCTTTATTCCTTTCTCTTGCCTGATTGCCCAAGCCAGAACTTCCAACATTATGTTGAATAGGAGTGGTGAGAGAGGGCATCCCTGTCTTGTGCCAGTTTTCAAAGGGAATTTTTCCAGTTTTTGCCCATTCAGTATGATATTGGCTGTAGGTTTGTCATAAATAGCTCTTATTATTTTGAGGTACGTTCCATCAATACCAAATTTATTGAGCGTTTTTAGCATGAAGGGCTGTTGAATTTTGTCAAAAGCCTTTTCTGCATCTATTGAGATAATCATGTGGTTCTTGTCTTTGGTTCTGTTTATATGCTGGATTACGTTGATTGATTTGCGAATGATGAACCAGCCTTGCATCCCAGGGATGAAGCCCACTTGATCATGGTGGATAAGCTTTTTGATGTGCTGCTGAATCCGGTTTGCCAGTATTTTATTGAGGATTTTTGCATCTATGTTCATCAGGGATATTGGTCTCAAATTTTCTTTTTTTGTTGTGTCTCTGCCAGGCTTTGGTATCAGGATGATGTTGGCCTCATAAAATGAGTTAGGGAGGATTTCCTCTTTTTCTATTGATTGGAATAGTTTCAGAAGGAATGGTACCAGCTCCTCTTTGTACCTCTGGTAGAATTCAGCTGTGAATCCATCTGGTCCTGGACTTTTTTTGGTTGGTAGGCTATTAATTATTGCCTCAATTTCAGAGCCTGCTATTGGTCTATTCAAGGATTCAACTTCTTCCTGGTTTAGACTTGGAAGAGTGTAAGTGTCCAGGAAATTATCCATTTCTTCTTGATTTTCTAGTTGATTTGCGTAGAGGTGTTTATAGTATTCTCTGATGGTAGTTTGTATTTCTGTGGGGTCGGTGGTGATATCCCCTTTATCAATTTTTATTGCGTCTATTTGATTCTTCTCTCTTTTCTTCTTTATTAGTCTTGCTAGTGGTCTGTCAATTTTGTTGATTTTTTCAAAAAACCAATTCCTGGATTCATTGATTTTTTGGAGGGTTTTTTGTGTCTCTATCTCCTTCAGTTCTGCTCTGATCTTAGTTATTTCTTGCCTTCTCCTAACTTTTGAATGTGTTTGCTCTTGCTTCTCCAGTTCTTTTAATTGTGATGTTAGAGTGTCCATTTTAGATCTTTCCAGCTTTCTCTTGTGGGCATTAAGTGCTATAAATTTCCCTCTACACACTGCTTTAAATGTGTCCCAGAGATTCTGGTATGTTGTATCTTTGTTCTCATTGGTTTCAAAGAACATCTTTATTTCTGCCTTCATTTTGTTATGTACCCAGTAGTCATTCAGGAGCAGGTTGTTCAGTTTCCGTGTAGTTGAGTGGTTTTGATTGAGTTTCTTAGTCCTGAGTTCTAGTTTGATTGCACTGTGGTCTGAGAGACAGTTTGTTATAATTTCTGTTCTTTTACATTTGCTAAGAAGTGCTTTACTTCCAATTATGTGGTCAATTATGGAATAAGTGCGATGTGGTGCTGAGAAGAATGTATATTCTGTTGATTTGGGGTGGAGAGTTCTATAGATGTCTATTAGGTCTGCTTGGTGCAGAGATGAGTTCAATTCCTGGATATCCTTGTTAACTTTCTGTCTCGTTGATCTGTCTAATGTTGACAGTGGAGTGTTGAAGTCTCCCATTATTATTGTATGGGAGTCTAAGTCTCTTTGTAAGTCTCTAAGGACTTGCTTTATGAATCTGAGTGCTCCTGTATTGGGTGCATATATATTTAGGATAGTTAGCTCTTCCTGTTGAATTGATCCCTTTACCATTATGTAATGGCCTTGTCTCTTTTGATCTTTGATGGTTTAAAGTCTATTTTATCAGAGACTTGGATTGCAACCCCTGCTTTTTTTTTGTTCTCCATTTTTTTGGTAGATCTTCCTCCATCCCTTATTTTGAGCCTATGTATGTCTCTGCATGTGAGATGGGTTTCCTGAATACAGCAGACTGATGGGTCTTGACTCTTTATCCAGTTTGACAGTCTGTGTCTTTTAATTCGAGCATTTAGTCCATTTATATTTAAGGTTAATATTGTTATGTGTGAACTTGATCCTGCCATTATGATATTAACTGGTTATTTTGCTTGTTAGTTGATACAGTTTCTTCCTAGCCTCGATGGTCTTTACATTTTGGCATGTTTTTGCAATGGCTGGTACCGGTTGTTCCTTTCCATTTTTAGGGCTTCCTTCAGGGTCTCTTCTAAGGCAGGCCTGGTGGTGAGAAAATCTCTAAGCATTTGCTTATCTGTAAAGGATTTTATTTCTCCTTCACTTATGAAATTTAGTTTGGCTGGATATGAAATTCTGGGTTTAAAATTCTTTTCTTTAAGAATGTTGAATATTGGCCCCCACTCTCTTCTGGCTTGGAGAGTTTCTGCCGAGAGGTCTGCTGTTAGTCTGATGGGCTTCCCTTTGTGGGTATCCCGACCTTTCTCTCTGGCTGCCCTTAAGATTTTTTCTTCATTTCAACTTTGGTGAATCTGGCAATAATGTGTCTTGGAGTTGCTCTGCTCGAGGAGTATCTTTGTGGTGTTCTCTGTATTTCCTGAATTTGAATGTTGGCCTGCCCTACTAGGTTGGGGAAGTTCTCCTCGATGATATCCTGAAGAGTGTTTTCCAACTTGGTTCCATTTTCCCCCTCACTTTCAGGCACCCCAATCAGGCGTAGATTTGGTCTTTTTACATAATCCCATACTTCTTGCAGGCTTTGTTCATTTCTTTTTCTTCTTTTTTCTTTTGGTTTCTCTTCTCGCTTCATTTCATTCATTTGATCCTCAGTCACTGATACTCTTTTTTCCAGTTGATCGAGTCAGTTACTGAAGCTTGTGGATTTGTCACGTATTTCTCGTGTCATGGTTTTCATCTCTGTCTTTTCGTTTATGACCTTCTCTGCATTAATTATTCTAGCTATCAATTCTTCCACTCTTTTTTCAAGATTTTTAGTTTCTTTGCGCTGGGTACGTAATTCCTCCTTTAGCTCTGAGAAGTTTGATGGACTGAAGCCTTCTTCTCTCATCTCGTCAAAGTCATTCTCTGACCAGCTTTGATCTGTTGCTGGCGATGAGCTGCGCTCCTTTGCAGGGGGAGATGCGCTCTTATTTTTTGAATTTCCAGCTTTTCTGCCCTGCTTCTTCCCCATCTTTGTGGTTTTATCTGCCTCTGGTCTTTGATGATGATGATGTACTGATGGGGTTTTGGTATAGGTGTTCTTGCTGTTTGGTAGTTTTCCTTCTAATAGTCAGGACCCTCAGCTGTAGGTCTGTTGGAGATTGCTTGAGGTCCACTCCAGACCCTGTTTGCCTGGGTATGAGCAGCAGAGGCTGCAGAAGATAGAATATTGCTGAACTGCGAGTGTACCTGTCTGATTCTTACTTTGGAAGCTTCCTCTCAGGGGTGTACTCCACCCTGTGAGATGTGGGGTGTCGGTCTGCCCCTAGTGGGGGATGTCCCCCAGTTAGGCTACTCAGGGGTCAGGGACCCACTTGAGCAGGCAGTCTGTCGTTCTCAGATCTCAACCTCCGTGTTGGGAGATCCACTGCTCTCTATAAAGCTGTCAGACAGAGTCATTTGAGTCTGCACAGGGTTCTGCTGCTTTTTTTGTTGTTGTTGTTTAGCTGTGCCCTGTCCCCAGAGGTGGAGTCTACAGAGACAGGCAGGTTTCCTTGAGCTGCTGTGAGCTCCCCCCAGTTCGAGCTTCCCAGCGGCTTTGTTTACCTACTTAAGCCTCAGCAATGGCGGGCGCCCCTCCCCCAGCCTCGCTGCTGCCTTGTGGTTAGATCGCAGACTGCTGTGTTAGCAGTGAGGGAGGCTCCGTGGCCATGGGACCCTCCCGGCCAGGTGTGGGTATAATCTCCTGGTGTGCACATTTGCTTAAAGCGTAGTATTGGGGTGGGAGTTACCCGATTTTCCAGGTGTTGTGTGTCTCAGTTCCCCTGGCTAGGAAAAGGGATTCCCTTCTCCCTTGCGCTTCCCAGGTGAGGGATGCCTCACCCTGCTTCAGCTCTTGCTGGTCAGGCTGCAGCAGCTGACCAGCACCAATTGTCCAGCACTCCCTAGTGAGATGACCCCAGTACCTCAGTTGAAAATGCAGAAATCACTGGTCTTCTGTGTCGCTCGCGCTGGGAGTTGGAGACTGGAGCTGTTCCTATTTGGCCATCTTGCTCCGCCCCTCTAGCAACATGTCATTTCAACATCCACACGTCTTTTAGTTTTTTGACCTCCTCAGATCTGGTTGTCTTCATTTACATTTCTGAACACTCCCTGATTGTTCATTATTCAGAATGCACACAGGTCAAATATCTTAAACTTCAATATGCTACTCTCTGGGAACAACCATCTAATCATCCACATCCCTCAAGCCATTATGTGGGTACTATGATCTCACGGAGACCTGAGATTCTACGGTCTTCCATTTTCTCCCACTGTAGCAGACTGCTACTGGCCGCCTTCTCTGGCTTTAGAGCCTTAGATAAATTTCAACCAAACTTGTAGTTCCCTTCTCCACCTTGCCTGAATTCTGCAATTCATCTGTGGCACTACCCAATCTCCAGTGCTCTCAACTTTCTGGTACCTCTGCCCTTCTTCAATTTTCTTGAAGCATAAGCTCATCGTAAATTAATGATACAAACTGTTTTCTCTTTTCCTATACCAGCATGGTAAGAATCCAGAAAAGATATTATTTTGTGACCTTAGGTCATTAAAGATTAGTTTTTTTTTTTTTTAATTTCAGTAGGGTTGGCAATACCACTAGAAGTAGTATTTTTGGATCACTTTATCCTTTGTTCAGAGCGAGGACTGTGGTGAGCTGTGAATACATTTAACTGCAGATTTCAAAGGCTGGGGCAAAAGTGACAGAATGGAAGTACAAGCTATATGTTCCTACAATGTAGACTGTCTAAAGTCCATTTTCTATAATAAAGAATACTAACATTACGATTAGTTTCAATTAATTTTTTGTTACTAGTGCTTATCACAGACATATATGATTGCCGAATGTATAAATTATGTGACTAACAAGATTAAAAGGAAGGGGCATGGAAAGTAGAAAAAGTAAGAATGAGAGATAGGCTTTTTGAAGATAAAAAGAGGTAAGACATGTAAAACATTTAGTACATTGCTTATTACATGGTAGCCCTCTAAGTTCTAGAATTTTGTCTCATATTCTTCCCATTTTCTCCTTTGTATTTCTTCTTATTCTCCTCCTCTCCTCTTTGTTTTGCATTATAAATATTATCAATTCTATGAAATTATGAATCTAAAGAATCAACCTCAGCAAGCCAATACATATGCACGAAAGTTAAGAAGTCAAAATGAAAAGAAACCCCTTGTCTGATTAAGTTTGCAGAGGCTTTTCACAGTCTTTATAACTGAAGGCCACTTGGCCAAGATGAGAGATATTTGTAAATTTTGTAGCCCTGAGTGCTTTAGGTAGAAGGTACATTTATATAGTTTCTGTTATTCATGATGCTCCCATTAGTTCAATAATCGCATGAGTACCTCTCCTGAATTACATAATGATCTATTAAACACATACCTACTGATGTAAGATAGGAGAAACACCAATGTGGTTATGTCTTAAGTGTTGGAGGACATATCTAGCTTTTATTTTACCCCCTTGCTATATATACTGTCACAGGTAGGTAATTTATTCTATAAGCACATGTATATTTATTCATTCAACAATCATATACGTGCTGTGCTAAGCACTAGTACCAAAAATAATTTCAAATAATCATAATTTTGGTATTCTTTATTATAGAAAATGGAATATAGACCCAGTCTGCCTGTTTGAAAAATAAAAATTATAGTAGCTGCTTATCTATATTAAAGAAGTATTGGGAGAATGGTTGTAACAAATAAGTCAAAACTATTCACAGAATTGTGATATACCAAAAATATTATTATTTCTTCTTTTAAAGTTAACTAGATTAACAGTTCAGGGCCATATAGTAGACTCTGTGTGTTTTAATTTCAGCCATGACATTTATGAAGTATTTTAAAATATGATAATGAAAAAGATGATGTCTTACAGGATACCCAAAAAATGCAATTTGATTAATTCATAAAGTTTAGAAAATGAATGACTAGTAGTGGTTTTATTCCTACCTGGTGTGTATGTGTGTGTGTGCATGTGTGTGTGTGTGTGTGTGTGTGTGTGTGTGTGTAGGTTTTACTCTTAACATAGTGGTGCCTTTCAATGTTTATCTGAAATTTGTATAAAAAGTAAAGTCAAGTTTACCAAATTTGAAGGTGACTTAAAAATATAAACACAGTGTACATAATAAATGTCATGACTGTATTTCAAAAAATAGGTATAGCATGGTATACAAACTGAAACAAACAAGATTAAATTTATTAAAAAGAGCTAAGAACTTCTATATTTAGGTTATAAAATCAGCCAAACAAATATAGGTTGACAAGCAGCAAAATGTTTAACAGTGCGAATGAAAAGAAAAAATATTTTTTGTAGTGAGAGTTTAATACGTGTGTGACTGGCTACATCCCCATTCTTACCCCTAAGTATTCCCTCATGAGAGTCCTAGACTGCAGTTTTGAATATATATTGCACAGAAAACAGAAAGAAACAATCCCATATATTCTTTCCTGGTCAGACAACCTAAAGAATAGTTGGAAGAATAAGAAATTTTCAACTTGGAGGAGAAAATTACACAGGGAGAGTCTATATTCAAACAGCCAACCGTTATTAGGTGGAAAATGGTTTGAATGTATTATTATGTTAAAGAGAAAAGTGAAGTCTGATAGGTCGATGTTCTAGGAACAAGGGTTTAACTAGCAATATTTCTAATATTGTGAACCCTCCAGGCTTCCTGTCTTGGACACATTAAAGTAAGTGTTCATTTCCCTTTTATCTGATGTAAGAATTATTCCTGCCTGAAGAGAGACCTTGGACTTGATTTCAAAAGTTTCCTTCAAGCTAAAATCCTGTGAATACTGAGTCTCCGTGTAATTTGTTCATATTTCAAGGAAAAACACATGAAAAAAATCAGTATATATGCATAACATGGTTTTAGTTAACTGGGGGAGGGGTTATTGGTTACCAGTCCTGCATTCTATGCTTGGCTTTGCAACTCACTTGAGTGACCTTGAAGAGATCACTTAATCTTCTACCAGTGAAGGAGAGGTAAGAGGCTCCATTATCACAAGTCTAACCTGCAAAATTATTTCTACTAATGAAAGCCCATGGAGAAGTTCAATGTACGAACAGAAATAAATTCCCAGCTGGTGTGATTTCAGCAGGAATGGTCATGGCCTACCCAATTCCTTGTCCTGCCTCCTTGCAACCATTTGTCTCCACAGTCAGCCCATGATGGGGCTTCATAGACCTCCAGAGCCTACTCACAGTCAAGTTTCAACACAAACCAACCAACCTGAGGTAAATGGCTTCTAGAATCTTTTCACCGCTGTCTGAATTTATATTGTTTAGATATATAATGTGTCTTGAAAACCACTCAGATTTTATCTCTATCCAAAATGTTTTTTGTTTGACATTAACATTCAGCTAATATCAAAGAATTTTAGCATTGAAAAGGCATTATTTTATGGCTTATTTTAATACTATTCAGAAAGGCATGATAGAATAAATTGTTCTATTTTTCATTTCCCTATTTACAATTTAAGTGAACATAAAATATTTTTCTTATACTATTAATATGTAGTTACATGTTCTTTGCCACACATTCTTCACATATATTACATATTTTATATGTATTTCATACATGATTGATAGTATATATTATATATAAATATGTAATGCATTTACATATGGACAACATTTAAAATCCTTTGTTTTCAATGTGTGAAAACCGCAAGAAAATATTTTAGCTCTTTTCAACCTAATTAAAAAACATCACCAGTTTCCAAGTAGCAACCTAAAATGAATATGCAATTAATAGTTCTAAGAAATGGGAATAGCATAATATTTTCATTGTGACGAACTTCTGACATTTAAATGGACTATAATATGGATATCAAATATCTCAAGATACAATTTAGTTGTGAATAGTTAGGTTTGTGAGCAAGGATGAAATCTCCAGCTGGAATATTCAAAGATAATCATTTAAAGATTTTCTAGTTTTCACAATTGTCCAAAAATAAAATTGTTAAACTTAACTTGTAACCCAGTAAGATAAAAATTAAACTAAAACAGTCACTAATATAGGTAGAAATAGTAAGAGGCAGGTGAAAACAAGCAACAACAAGAAATAATAAGATATTGATGAAAACAAGTAATTACAGGACACTCATCATTTCCCGTGATAGAACTGATATTTCTTAAATGTCATCATCACAGTGTACTTTACACTAGTCAAGACTTTATTAAAATACTCAATCTTGTTTAGGGTGAACAAATTAAGTTACCTGTGGGACTACAGAGAAAGCCCGGAAGAAAGTTACAAATCTCTTTTACTAACAAACTAGCATATGTCTTAAATCATAACATGTAAATTATGAATATTTTGGCCACAGTTTCCTCATTGAACTATTGCATAAATATCTGTAATTCAATATTGTTAACTTGAAGCATAGATCTGAAGAGGGAAGCACAAATAGGCAATATCATTGATCCTGATATTGAGGCATGTGCCACTTATCAGAAAACAGTAAACACAGGCTTCTGCAGTTACACGAAACTGTCCTGAAAAATGACCTAACACAAGAAGAAAGCTAACTCCTCTCCTGTTCCTGTGTTTTCCTTCATTGTTTTTATTAACCGAAGTCCTGAAAGAGTGGTTTGCACTCTGTCTGCACTTCCTCTACTGTTAATGACTTAGCCTTATGTAATCTGGTGTTTTCCTTCATCATTCAACTAAAAAGTCTTCACTTCAGACCACAAATGGCCTTCCAGTGGCAAATTGAACGGACACTTTAAAATTATATAACCTGATCTTACTCTAGCATTTGAACAGATTTTGATTGCATGTAATTATTGTGATTCTGTTCTCTTCTGGTTCAATTATTACTCCTCTGAGTATAATTTACACTCGCTGACTGATTTCCTTTTTGCCACTTGGCTCTAAATGTTAGTGTTCCTTAAGGTTCCATGCAACACCCTCATTTTCTCTCTGTACTGAGTCTCACCAGGCAAACTCTTCCACTCCGGTGTTTTCAGCAATCATCTATATTACAATGCCACAGATAGTGAGGTGTCTGGCTTTGTTGTTCGTCTACTTTCCAATGCCACTTTTTCAACTAACTAAATGATTTTTCCTCTAGTGTATTCCATAGGCAGCCAAAATTAAGTATGTTTAAAGTGGCACTGCTTTATTCAAACTACAAATTCTTCCCAGTTAATTTTATCATGCTTTCATTGGGTAGCCATATTAGAAACTTCAGATCCTTCTTAAATCTTCCATCTACTTCACCTTCTACTCCCAACACCAGTAGATTATTAATACTATGCACTGCTGATCTTCCCAGGTTAATATTTCTACAATTACTACCTCTGTCCATTTTCCTCTGTCTTACTTTCCTTTATTGTTCTTGCCTCAAGTTTTACTTTCTCTAATTCATTCTCCTTACTGTTAACTAAAATGATCTTTTAAAAACATAAGGAAAATATATTTGATATCTTAATTAAAAATACTTAATATTGTCCTCTTGGATAAAGAACATATTCAACTTCTTAATCACGACATACCAGTGCACACAAAATTATTGATGCAGACCTTCTCCACCCTACCCACAATACATAGCACACAGAGCCTCTTTTACCTCTTAAAAAATCCTCCGTTATTCCCATTTTCTTTGGCATTTTCAATATCTCCCCATTTGCTCCACTTTTCAGCATAGATACATGCATATTATAAGTTTAAATTTAAAATGTTTGTATTTCCTTCATCTCTGTTTCTCTCTAGCTAGTAGTCCTACATTTACTCCCCTATTACTGCTATAATTTTCCTTTATCTGTTGCTTTCTTACCTGTGCCACCAGCTATGTTAAGCAATGTTCTTCTAATGAACAAATTCAGTAGGCAATATTTAGAAGTTACCTTTAATACATACTCAGCAGGATTCGATATTTTTGGTCTCTTCCTTTTCAGATAAATCCACCCCTTAGCTTTTTATTATATGACTCTCTCTGCTCTCTACCTACACATCTGCCTGTGAGATGATGGAGTTACTCAGGATCCATAACAAGGGAACTTCTTATCTCTTTCTGAATCTATACACTATCTCTGGAAAAATCCATCTACATATATGGATTCATCTACAGTGTTTTTTTTTTTTTTGGCTCTGCTTTTCAAATTGAGATATGTAGCTTAGTTCTTGGTTTTTGTTTTTGTTTTTTCTAAATCACCAACTTAAATCCACATAACTACTTACTGGACATCTTTATCAGATAATACTGCACATACTTCAAACTGACAATGTCTACAAATTGAACCGATAATCTAAATTAACCCAAATCTAGGCAAAGTAGTGTCAAGGCCTTCCATCATCAGGCAAAACAGTAATCTGGGAAATATACTAAATTATTCCTTTGCTCTCTCCACCATTATCATCACAGAAAATATGTTACCAAGAACTTTCAATGCTGTCTCTTAAATATCATTCACATTCACCATCTGTGTCACCCCCTCTGTCTTTATTCAAATCTCATCCTTCTCTCACCAAGATCAGTGTGGTCTCATTACTGAGTTCTCAACCACTATTCACATGAACTACATAAAACAGAAAATGAGAACAAATGTAGTATAAATTTACAAAAATTACATTTGTAAGTTAAAATAATAAGGCTAGTTATTTATGTGTATCATAATTTAAAAGCTGAAAAGAAATTTAGTTATAACCAAAGGTTTTATCTGAAATGGAAACAAAATGAAAAAGTTATCATAATGAGAAAAATCAATAAATAAAGACAAAAGAATATTCTTTGCTTTCTGCTTACAAATTCTCATTTCGTATTGACAAAGGAAATTTTGAGTTAGAAGAAGTGTCATTACCCACACGCTCAGATTGAAAAGAGAGGAGAAAAAGTAGCATGATGAATCATTATTAATCTCAGGCCTCTGGTGAACAGACTATACATTGGATTTTTTTCTTTCTAAGATGGGTCAACTAAGAACCCCTGTTAAGGCTTTGTGTTTTAGAAGACTGGTGCTATGGACTGAATGTGTCCTCCCGAAATTAATATATGAATCCCTAATCCCCACTGTGATGGAACTTGAATATGGAGCCTTTGGGAAGTAGTAAGTAGGTTTAGATGAGGTCATGAGAGTGGAGCTCCCATAAGGGGATTAGTGTCCTTATAAGAAGAAGATACCGAAGTTCTCTCTCTCTCTCCCATGGGAGGACGTAGCAAGAAAGTGGACATCTATAAGCCAGAAAAAGTGGACTCACTAGAACAGAATTACATAACACATTGATCTTAGACTTCCCAGGCTCCAGAACTGTGAGAAAATAAATTCCTACAGTTCAAGTCACTCAGTCTACAGTATTTTGTTATGGCAACTGGAACAGACTAAGACAATTATTATGTTTAATTTTAGAAAGCTAAGAGCTGATAATATGGTATGAAGAAAATCCACTTTTTGTTGTTTTCTCACATTCACATTGACTATACATGAAAATCCTGTCAAATGAAGTAATCATTTGGTAGTGGGCCATATTTGTAATTATTTTGTGGTTATCTACATTTGATATATAATATTTACTTTCCATATCCAAAAGGCTTACATAGAAATTTTTATATCACCATCCTAAGCCAATACATCCAGGTTTTTGTTCGTGTTTGAAATAAATCAATGCAGTGATTGTTGTGCACCCTGTTGGAAGGTCATGGCTAATTATATTTATTAGAAATCATCTTGAGTAAAGTAAAACACAACATAATTAAGTTCAGATAAATAAAATAAGAAATCTGAAAGTAGGCATTGTTTTAGCCACTCAATGATATCAAGGGCAGTATTTCTCTAAATATCTGTGGTTGCAAATGACTGTGGTAATTCTAATTTGGGGTCTAAATCCAGGCAAGAAGAAGGAAAGAAGATGCCTGCTGCATCTGTTCTTTTTAACAGGAAAGCAAAAGATTTCCTAGACATATTCCCATGAGACTACTTTTAATATATTACTGATCAGAACTGTATTACCTGGGCACCCACAGTGTGAAGGGAGACTGTAAGAGCAAGTCCGAAGCTGTTTCAGCCCTAACAGTAGAGGAAGGGAAGGAGAAGAGGATTGGGAATGGGTTTGGGGTTAATCAACCCATAGCATCTGCTACTCCAATTACCTATCAACTGATCCAGAATTATTATTATTATTTATCACAAAAGCTAATCAGAATGTCTCAACTCTTATAAACATAGTATTTAAAATATCACTTTATTGGAAACAGGTTCTTTCTATCTTTGAATACCTTTCAAGACCTAATAGAAAGTATTAGGTCGAGTCAAGGTGACTTATCTCCTTAATAAAATCAACAAAAAGTAAAGCAAGCAGATTCAAAAGCCTTTACAAACATCTCAGGTCTGTGAATTTTTTTAAGGTTATTATATTTGTATATCAGGTAAGGTTTCTTGTATGTCTTTAAGAGGAGTTATTTTGTCTTGGAATTCAGTGCTGATTTTCTGAAAGAAAGCCAACAAGAGAACATCAGCTCAAAAGCAGTGAGCTATAGTGCTGGAGAGCTCAGCGACTGTGTTAAGTAGAAATAAGTTCAATTCCTGGTTCCAGTCCCTACCAACCATATTACTCCAAGCAAGTTATTAAACCCATCTAATACTCTGTTTCCTTACCTGTAAATGAGGATTATAATATCTACCTCATATGGAGGGTCACCGTGAAACATGAATAGAAAAATTTATGTAAACTTAACCTTGAGACACATGTTTAGTGTTATTGGGCAAATTGCTAGTTACCTATCCAGTAGTCATTTACCCATTCTATATAGGCATGCGTATAATTAAAGACCACAACTCCTTTGAGGATAAGGGTCTTCATGTGACTAGATTCTTGTCAGTGAGATATAAGCATTAAAGTTTCTGAGGCATCTTTACAAACGGTGCCTAATAGCTGGCACATTTTGCTCTTTGCCTTTTCTCCCGACTGATGACTGGTGCCCCAGCCATCATCTCATGACCAGGAAAGAGTATAAAACCAAAAGACAGTCTTAAGCTTCTTGAAACTTCTTTTAAGTTATTTTTACAATAGTATGTTGCTTTATTTTAGGGTAGTATAAAATATTATCTACTCATTTTGGTGGGCTACAACTTTAGTTTCACACAAATTGTCAGCAAAGGCATACATTCAAATACAGGGGAACCACAGAAAATCTTTAAAAGGAGCTTACTGTGTTTATTATCCTCAGGGTGGGAAAAAAAGTCCTCACTATCCATGGAAATGATATAAAAAAAAGGAAGGTTTCATCTATTTCTTCTGTTCTCATGAGAATCTGTCTTATAACTATGTAATAAATTATGAAAGGCCTGAAGAATATCATGTTCTCTTCTCATACTTGCTACATATCTTTCCAATGAAAATTATGTGACTTATAATCTTAGGAACATATTACCAACTACAAAATGAATGATATTAGAGGAAGTCAGTTTAGCTCAAAGCTTTACAGGCAACACAATAATAATTTGTTGTCCTTCTCCTCAAAAAGGCATAAAGTGAACCCTGTGCTAAGAACTATTTATAATAAACAAGTAAAGCCTGAAGAGGTTGATTAAAATACCTCCAAATTGCATATTTTGACATTAAATGAAAGACCTCTTCAGAAATCTATTCGTGAGTAACACTTTAAGTGATCTTTAGGAGATTATTACAAGACCTATAAAGAATGGAGAAAAGCAAAGTTGAGCTACAAATAGAAAAATTCACTTAAATTTCTTTTGCTTCTTCACTTGCTTCAATATTCTGATATTAATCTATTTACAATTGTTATGAAAAACTTTAAAAAGGCAAAAGGTTTTATATATATATATATAGATAGATCGATTGATCTATCTATCTATCTATCTATCTATCTATCTATCTATCTATCTATCTA